>NW_026623152.1:1800000-2099501 GCF_028827525.1 Penicillium daleae
CTAATAATTTGTAGTGTACCTGAGCTAACATTTTATCACAGCTTCTCGTGGCACGCGAGTGCGGTGCAGACATGGCCTTTTTAGAAGCCATTGAGACAGAAGAACAGATCAAGAATGCTGTTAACATCCTTTCGCCGATGCCAGTGAGATCTCCACCTATTCCGGTTTTCTTGTAGTAGTGCCGCCATACTGACCTGATGTAGCTGATGGTGAACTTGGTTTCTCATGGTAAAACACCATGGATTTCACCCGCACAGCTGGGTGAGTGGGGAGTCAAGGTTAGTGTTTGGATAATTCATCTCCATTGTCGGACTTCAGTTCTAATGCAGAAATAGCTGGCAATCTACCCAGGTGCTGCGGGAAAGTCAGTATTGCATACCATTCGACGGGCTTATAAGTATCTCATGGAGACTGGCCAAGATGATGCAGAGGCACAGGGACTTGATCCAAAAGGATTCTTCGATGTTATGGGGCTGCAGAGGGAGATGGAAATTGATCGACTTGCGGGAGGTTTATCCTTCGCAGAGGGGGCATAAAGTCCACAATTTGAAAAAATCAAGTTATCCTCTATCTATATGCGTCAGAGAGCTGTACATTTGTTCTACCTTGCTTTTTCCTATATGAGGTTGCATATCTCTCGAAAACTCTATGGTTTTGCACGAATCACCTTCTATAAATGAAAGTCGCGCTCGTGGCATACATGCCCAATCCATTCCGTTGCAGGTTACCATATTGGCCTGGTAGAACATGCAAGACAAATATTTTCGTATACGATGAGCTTCCCATACGTTCTAGCAGACTACATTCAATCCCATCATACAATGGACGGTAAAATATGAAAACGGACTTCATCCTTAACTGAAATTCATATGTTATACCTGTAACTTCCCGTTCAATCGACAGTAGCATGGACTTCTAATTCACCACCACAATCTTACTCATCTCTTCTTTTGTCACAACCGGCTTGAAGCTAGTGAAAGACATACCCATGGCCTCAGCCTGACGCCTTTCATACTTGAGAAAATCCTCCGTGATAGCACTTCCCCGGACACCACCACGTACGGCTCCCGCCCGAGCATCACCCCAGTATTCAGCCCATTGAGGCGGCAAAGGTTGTGAGGAGGGGATGGAGAGCCACAGTCGCATGAGATGACGTTTCTCATCGGGTTCCTCGTAGTCCTCAAAAGGTGTACGCGAGTGCAGCGTCACAAAGCTGTTCAACAGCTGCATATCACCACGCTCAAGCTCCATGGAGTAGCAATACTCGTCGGCCGGCATGATTGTGTCCAGCAGATCGAGGGCTTCCTCCTGCTCCCCAGTAAGGCGCGGCACCTCTGGGAAGTCGCGCTGGGCGGCAACAGTATTCTTGCGGTTTGTACGGCCGCAGAAGTAGGCACCGCTCTGGCCCATGAGAGGGCAGCGATAGTATGGAGGTTGAGAGGGATCCTGGGTGTTCTGGTAGCTATGGAACCAGGTGTTGGACTCGAGCACAGGGAGAAGATCGGGGCGCAGCTCAGCAACGCGATCGCGTAACGCAATGCTGCTCATGACCTTTGAAGTACCTCCTGACTTTGCGGTGCGACGGCACAAAAGAGCCACCACATCTGCCGAGTCCTGGTGAAAGTCAAGGCCAGCATTGGTGTTGTATCCACGGCCGCCCTTGACCTTGTAACTGCCACCCGCATCCCGCACGTCATTAATCACCTCGCTCGCGCGGTTCTGAGTGCGACCAACGCCCATGTAAAGACCCATGCCCCAGTAGGCAACACGCATGTCAGTTTCAGACCATTCATCCACCGGGAAACCCTTCACGAGACATATACCCCATCGGTCTTGGGTGGTGGCGATGGCGCGCTCGAGTGCCTTCTTGGAAGCCTCTGGCAACGGATAGTCGGCTTGTGTCATGTCAAGAAGTTCCTTAGGGTGCGCTTTTGCGTAGACCAGTGCAATACGGAAACCCTCGACCTCCTCGGGTGTCAAGCGCAGAATCCACGAATTGTCGCGCTTGACATCTTCCGTCTTCCACGCCTGGGGTCCAGTTCCAATAGACATGTTGGTGGAAAATGAATGAAGTAAAGACTGGGGTTCAATGTATTTGAAGCGCACAATTTCTAGGACTGGTGCTCCAGGGACAAATTATCAATATATATCTGCCAGATATTGTGGTTCTTTCCAAATCATCCGCTGCGGTCCCTGCGCATTTATTACTCATGCCATCGCAGGCAAAGGTCTCCCGAGGAAAATTTCTGGGACGGCCATTAGACAACTTCCCGGAAATCTTCCGGCGCATCGGACACGTTATTCTGCGTCGCCGCAGACAACCGCACTTTCGTGATTATTCTACACCCTCGCATAAGCTGAATGTGGAGCGATTAGCTTTGTGGTCGGAGGTTCCGTTTGACGAATCCACGGGTGCTTTGATAGAGTGAAACGCGGGGGTTCCGACAGTCTTTCTTTTCCATTAGATTACACGGACCCTCCGATGCACTAGTAGTTGCTCGCTGCAAAATGGTGTAATTAAGATTACGATGAGTTGCGACTCGACGGACATAGATTTCTTTCAGAGTGTTGATTCGTCCATTCGACAATAGGGTCCGGAGAATAGAGGCTTCTTTCGGGGCCATCAGCTGGCGGATCCATTGAACAAGTGCCAGAGAGACCAGAGAATTGTTCCATGTTTAATTGATTTGAATCCCGTTACATACAACACACATACCCCATGACTCCGGTGTTGCGTGCTTAGGAGACTGAGACGTGAATCCAAACAGCTGTCCCATCAGCCCTACGTAAGGCAGTCAATCCCTCGGCGCCTTCGCCAGCTAACCTTGATATATATAGGCCACACACATCGTCCTCAGAATCCCTGTAGAATGCTAGAATACGAGGCGAACGTCATCCCTCAACACCATCTCCAGGCGGCATATCCGCCCGTCATACACACACAGAAGCGGATATCGTACTCAACGACGTATTCCCAGCCAGCTATCCTACTCCACGCCTAGCAGATAATCTGGATATCTTTGCCCAATTGTCTAATTTTCTATTGGATCCACAGTATATGGATATAGACCGGATTATCAGTTTCCAGGACTCTTTCATGCGATGATAAATATTCTACTAAATCAACGTTTCTGCGCATGGTCACCAGCAGTCCCTTTTTAGCTATGCCAATGTAGGACCACCCTATAGACATGTAAAAATATTTTAAATCTCTAACTCTGATTATGGTCCTGATACGCAATTCTGATGAGATTGACTCTAGGCGCAGTCATTTTCTCGTGGTGTGTATTGTTGCCTGTTCGGACGTCGGGCGAAAGATCCACCCGAGATCCGACAGAGGCACTATTGCCCGCCTTCCGTCTGGACTAAAGCTTTCTTGTGTTTAAAACCCCATTTTCCAGAGGGGCATTCAAGTTTAATGTACTGCTTTCAGTTCTTTATCCGCGACACTCGCTTCTATACCGGTTTCGCTCGCTATCATGGCGCCTGAAATCCTAGGCGAGTCGCCTCCGATCGACAAGAAGCTTGTTAAAGAAGTTATCGAAACGCTAGCTTCGCTTGGCGCAAGCAATACGACACTAATACGATCGAATCTTGCGCTATTATTCCAGGGAAATACCCTTGCAGAGCTTCTAGGTGCTGCTGAAGCGTATCTGGAGAACAATGTATGTAGCCCTGTATCGCTTTTATAGGGCCATCTGACGTGTATTTTCTCAGAACCCTCCCACTCATTTTCCTGAAACAGTACCCCAGTCTGGTCTAAATCAGGGAATATATAAATGCAGGGATGCTGAGTTCTGGACGTGTGTGTTCTTCCCAGGAGGTCTTTACTGCCTTCTCGAAAGACTGAGAAAGTACCCCAGATCAAGCCTACTTGGGATCTCTTCGGACTCGCAAGTGCCCTAGAACTTTCATGAGCGTTTAATTTCCAATCTTACGGATCTTTGTCACAAATTGTCGGCACCCTTGCACCCTATGTCCGCTCGGAAGGACACCTATGATCTTGGATTCATTATTCAGCCTGCCCTTCGAAGAGACTGGGAGCTTTTCAGCCAGCAAGATAGTTTGAACTCCCTACTTGCTACGGCTGAAAGTCTTGCTAGCAGGTATGATGAGCGAGTTGGAGCTATCCGTAGCTGGGACAGCTTCGCAAATACGCACCATAACATTATAAGCATGGAGGATGACTTTCTTGTGATCATCGAAAGTTTGTGTAGTAAGCGATAGCTCTATATGGCGATATATTACCAATATCCGGACTAATTTGTGATATCAGACCTTGATATCCTCTTTTATGCCGGCAACTACACGCGATCATCCCGTCTTATTTCTATCGCTTCCACACACGCAACCACTCTTCTTTCTACATATCTTCGCAAGGAAATCGTACTAAATAAAGGACCATGCTATTCAACCTACCACGTAGCGAATTTCTCCCTAACCAAAAACGGAGCTATTAAAAGAAAGCTCACCGCTCAGGGTTACTCAGCTCAACATGGGCACGGGGATAAGCGTGGGCAATTCTGGGCTACTCCCAAATATATTCCTGGACGAAGGAGCGGAAATTCCTAGATGCTGCGATGGGCCTATCAGATTATTTTATTTACCGTATGGAATCCTCTGCCAAGGTTGTTGGGGCAGGAGGTTATGGGCAATACTTGCCTCTGTAGGACTTTAACGCACCGATCACGTATAATACGGTGAATGGGGCACAAACTCCATTGAGAGATGTGTCCACTAGGATGATTGCTGCAAACAGAATGGTTGTTCTGTATGGACAGCTCATAGGGATCGGGGAATATAAGTCTGCTGTTCGTTATCTGGACCTTGCAATGGCTATTGCAAAGGATACGGTCATACTGGCCTATAATCGCGGTGAAATGCGATTGAAATTTGATGACGAGAGTGGAAAAATCGGAGCTGTCCCTTCAGAGGGAACCGATGGTCGTCGATTTGATGCGATTTTGGAAAGATCAACTGCAAACTTCAACGGGAACCATCCCGATCGAGAGTGGGATCATGGTCTGGTTTATGCGGACTACTACTTTCTATAGCTCGGAAATCGCCTGCTGGATATGGGTTTGGTTTGATACAATACGATAAATAAGTTGTTGCTAAGCTTTTTTTTCTTGTACCTGTTAGGATGACAAAAAGAAAGGGATGGGTTCAACCCCACAGCCGCGTAAGCAAAATACACTATTTTACCATTCCATAGTTTACACACGGCTCAGGCGCACTACGCCATACTGAGATATCTTTTGAAAGATGCGAATGGTCTCTACGCAATTCTTTGCGACTCGCAGCAAGTCAAACTGACAGTGAAGGTTAATCGTGCCCGTATCATCCGACATGGAACGCCTTCCCTCGGTCGCATGCTACTAAGATTACACACCTATCGCTGCACTGCAGACGTTATAAATTGCCGCAAGTTCTATGAAGACCTTTCTTGCGTGGATGACGAAGCTTTGAAGTGGAGAGATATCATAATTGCCAAGCAAGATCCACTATTGGTCTTCTCGCAAGCGAATACATACCTTGACGCGGGACTTGTCACAATCCGAGAATACGAAGCATCGACTAGAGCTGTAATCCAGAGTCGGCCTGATCGGGATATTGATTGAATTAATGCTAGTTATTAAATTGGAAAGGCTTGCAGAAGAAAAAAAACTGCCAAGACTGGCCCTCGTATCAGCGAAGCTAAACAGGAGGATAAAGATATGGTAGTGTGAACAGCAAGTACTTCCTGGGTGAATGCGATCTCCGAAATGGAGCGTACCATGCCCCTCCCCCAAGATAGGTCGTAATTCCTCATGATGTTTCTCATGGCTTAGAGCGTCTGCAGAATGGGACGTTCTCCTTCAAAGTAGATGAAGGAGCTTCTTGTCGCTGCTCTTGGCCGAAATATTTGCGGCGGCTCGGGCTTCTCACATCCGAGATAAAGGTGACACCGGGATACCCAGCAAGATTCGTGAACAGCGCATATGCGCTCTGGAATATGAGGAGAGTCGAGGTTGTGGTGTAGATCCCGTCGAGTTCCAAGGCGAACCCAGGCGGGAGGGCCTCAATCCAAGTGACGAATCTGTCCAGCTGTTCCCGGGTCATGTTTTCGGCAATGCGAACCGAAAAGACTGCACGTAGCGAAGGGGCAATCGTGTTCGGGTTAATCTGTGTGACTCCAGTGAAAGGGAAGCAGACAGATACCCCTAACTTGACATGATATGTTGGCCTGACAACCGAGTTATTCCCTCGAATAGTCGCCATTACGTCCGAAAGTATCACAAACAGCAGGGCAGAACTGTGGTGGTAAAGATTCTACCTCATCAAATGACGTATTGTAATAAACCCGTAATGATACATCTACTCTGAAAGTTTCAGGCACCGTTTTTAATACGGCCCAATAAAGGCCCCCTTGTACGGAGTAGGCTAAGCTTTACAGTGGCGCCGCAAAAGTCTGTGACGCACTGGCTGACCACCTTTGTCTGCCTATTTTGCCATACAGAATCATCCAAAAATACTACTTAAGGAAGGCTAGGTACTGGCAAAGCTCTTCTTCTAGGTTTAGAGTAACCGAAAATCAAGGTATTGCATACAACGCGATACACGTCTACGCGTTTAGGAGGCTGGGTAGGCTACAGTAGGAAGGCAATGTTGTGGCGGTCAAGCGAGGGGTCACAGACTTTTGCGGCGCCACTGTATGTTCTGAGTTCAATTATATGGGGACAAAGGGTACGGGATTACCCCAGCTTTCAATTCCTCGTTTGAGCGTTCTCCGCATTTCCTGTGGCTCTATTTAGCCATGTTCAAACTTTCTCATGCATTTACCCTCGGGCCACAATGTTCCGGGTACAGAATTTTGAATTCTGAAGCACTGCGCTGGAACTCCTCCTATTACATGATAGTACAGTGGTGTTCCATAAGTTTGCAACACCCGAAAAAGTTCAAACCCATCTCATCAGCTATACTTTGAAAGACAAGTTGAAACACAGATGCCGGGAACATCTAGAAAGAGGGTTCAAAAGACATTCAGAAAGATCTGTTAAAAACATAAAATCGAGGCATATTTTGACGGCCTGTTTTCTTGGTCCCTGGTTTCAGACTTTTGAACTGCCACTGTATATAGTGATCGGGATTCGCTACCATAATACCATAACTTCATTGGATTCCTGCTGCCTTTGAATACAAAGAGCGGCTGCGTCTGCCAGCCATCTGCTCTAATACACTCGAGGGCAGTGTAATATTCTCGCCTCGCTCAGCTTCAGCAAAATCAGGGCAAGATGATGATGACTCGACCTCGACCTTGCCCGTTTGGCAGTGCATGCGCTCGTCTTCTTTGCCCTGCAGGTTTGCTGATTGCAGGCCCAGGCCTTTGTTTCTTTCTTCTTGTAGGCCTATATAGGCCTTTCCCTTCTTCTTTTCCTTCTTCGTCTTCTTGCTCTCCTAGATAGACCAATCTGACTTCGTTCTCCCCTGCTTCCTTTGTGCTTTGGTGTCTATGACACCATCAGATGATTTAGAACCAAGCATGTTACGGCCCCTTCCAGAGAGCCTCACAGTAAGACTTGGGAGCTGCCAGCTCAGTTAGGTCACGTGATAGCTGCCAACCAGTCGCGAATACTGCTTAGTCAATCATACCGCGCACCAATTGGATCTTAACAGGTCTGAATTGCTACGATGCCCCTTTACTAACAATTTGTATGGGCAAAAACATGACTAAGCTAGGCGGGTGTTTAGTATTTCCTTTTCCCTGGGGATCCACCTATCCTGCTGTTCCGACACACCCCCTTAGCGATTAGCGAGTGTTGAATATCTTCGCTAGTGTTGAATTCAATCGAGATAAGCGCTGATCTCCTGCAGCAGGCCCTCTCTCTTCTTCCTTCTCTACACCTCGATTAGGTGCTATATATCCTCTATACGCATCAACTTAACGAAATCCTCGTGCTTCTGGCGCGGTAGGATCTTCGTGAGGCCATCTGCTACCATCTTGGCAGTTGGAACCCATTTGACAGCGATTCTTCCTGCGCTAACCTCTTGTTTCAACTAGTGCCCGTGTATATCGACGTGACGAAGCTTCGTATCGATTTTGGCATGCTTAGAGGTCAACAGCGTGACGGTCTGCTAATTATCGTATCGCAGGGTGATGATATGGCTCGGTTTGAATAAGATTCGGTCAAGAAATCGCTTCCACTACTACAGCGAGCGCCCTGCGTCTAATATACTAAGTAGCTTAGCTTCGGTGGTGGATGTGGTAACGGTGGGCTGTTTCGTAGCCTTCTAATCGACTAGGCCACTATAAACCTGGCAGATATACCCTATAGAGCTTCGCCGATCTTGATTATTAGCGAAGGATGCGTCACTTACTAGTTCGATTGATTCTATATCTCCTTTGTCTCTAAATTGTAGTGCTAGATATCGTGTAGTATACAGGTAGCAGATCACTCTATCAACCGCGCGTTGGTGCTGTAGGCCGGGATTTCGGAGAAATTGTGATAGTTTCGCGGCCGCTTTTGCTATATCTGGTCTGGTTATCGTTGTTGGATATTAGACCGAATCTACCTTTCCCTAGTATATCTTGATCTTAGCTGGTGTTGCTGTGCTATCGAATGGCTTTATTTCTTCTACAGGGAGAGGTGTATAGACAGGCGGGCGATCGGTCAAGTGGTATTTAGTAGCTATACTACTGATATAGGCGTCCTGGTAAAGCTAGAGCTTCTGCTGCTTCCGATCGCGTATAATTCGAATGTTCAAGAACCATTCTACTTCTCTATAATCCGTAAGCTCCTAGTGTATCTCTAGATCCTTCTTAAGCTGGCGAGCATTCTCTCGTACTAACGGGTAGCTCGCAATTAGGATATCGTCAACGTAAAAGAAGACGATAATACCGTGTATAGTAAAAACGTATAGGTCTTCAGGGATAGGTTTAAGCCCTAGCTTTATGAGAACTCTTGACGCTTCCTGTTGCTATAGTCTCGGTGAGATGCGTAGGCTATATAACGCTCGATTCAGCTTCTAATACATTCCTAGTTGTTCAAATCCTTTAGGCATCTTCGTATAGGTCTCTGTAGGTAGCTTGCTGTTTAGGAACGTAGTAACTATATCTCGCTAGCGTAGATCAAGGTTGAATATAGTAACGAGGATAAAGATTATCCTTACGGCTCTTGCTGCAAGCGTGATAGCCCTTTTATCCTTATTTAATATCGTCTCAAGGTCTCCTCGTACGCAGATACGGGCTTTGAGCTTCTGCAAATAGCTGTCTTGATTAAATTTATATGTAAAGACCTATCGGAGTGGTAGGATCTGTTTCGATATATTATTCGGTCGCTTTATCACGGTAAACGTTGATTTCTCCTAGAGAGAGCGTATTTCCTTTACGCAGGCGGCTAGGAAGCCTTCGGCTATCGAGTGCTTTATTATATTCTTCTACCTATCAGGCGCAGGGGGCAGATCGTCTCTATAGCGCTGTATCGGCTTCTCTGTGTATAGGGCTACGGCGAATATGCGTAGTAGCTCTAGTAGATCGTCTTCGGCTGGTAAGATCGTTGCGTACGCTTAGTAGTCAGGATCTGCTCTAGCCTTTCGCTTCCTGCTTCCCTCGATGATATTCGCTATATCGATCCTATTATTCCTTCGCGTATGAAGCTCTGCGTGTAGCTGCTGTTCGCTATTAGAGAGCGGATTAGGTTGATCTTCTTTAGAATCTTCTTCTATAAGGTCTTCGAGCGGAGGATTTGGCTCTGTCGGATAGTCTTCCTTCTTGTAGACGTTCTGATCTTTAGTCGGGGCTGTTATCGGCTAGTCTACCCTCTGAGCAGCGGTAGGGCCAAATTCAGTAGTATTCTGCTCCTCCGGTGGACTTGGTGGTAATTCCGGTAGCTCTTCTATCGGGAATAAGCTAGGTAGGGTATTATTCGGAGGATCCTAGTCTACCGGTAGGTGGCCTCTCTCGTTAGGTTCCGGGGTCGGGGTAATCGGTACAACTACCCCCTGAGGTATATCGTATTCTTCCTAATCGCGATCTTCCTAGTATATATTATCTTCCTCTTCTTGCTAGATAGCTTCCTGATCGCCTGCTTACTAGCCTTCCTAGAGATCTTCCTAGAGATCTTCCTAGGTATTTCGATTGACTAACGCATCGACAGGGATACCGATATCTTCGCGAAGCACTTCTATCTATTCTTCTTCGGTCAAAATCGTCGGTTTAGGTATAGAAAGGGTTCTCTCTTCCTAATACTATATATCAGGCTTCTACTTCCTCGATTCGTCGAAGTGTGTATCTCTCACGATCTCTATCTTCTCTCTCGCGGGGAACTATATCTTCCACACATTTGATGCAATATAGCCGACGAGGAAACTAATTTCTGCGCGGGGAGAGGTCTTTTGTAAGCGTAGGATATTGCGGATATAGTAGTACGATAGAGAGCTATACACGCGCAGGTTGGCTAGATTAGCCTTCTTTATCCTGTCGCCGCCGAAATCTCGTCGTGCTTTATCCTATAGTATAATCTACTGGTTCTTATCTTTTAGGTAGGTAGGAATCCTGTTCAAAATCTATACTACAGTACTAACTATCTCTAGCTAGAGTTGTTTCGGTATCTTGCTCTCGATCTGTAGATACCTTACTATCGTCAAAATAACACCGCCTGATCGTTCCGCAGGGCCGTTTTGCTTAGGGTGGTAGGGGATACTATGCGATACCACGATGCCGATATTGCTTAGGAAGCCTTCGATCTCCTAGCCTACGGATGTCTTATTATTATAGTGAAATGCCCTAATCGGTAGGTTCTACTAATTCTTGACGAGAGCAATGAACTGCCTTATACCGGTTCTACACTCCTACTTGTTTTCATGAGTGTATAGCTAGTGGAATCGAATACCCTCGACGTAGAAATGCGTTATCTATTAGTGTCTGTTGTAGCCAGGTGGAAATTAGACTAGATCGAAGTGAATTCGGCCGTATCTCCTAAAGGTTTAGCCGATCGGTCTTCGTGAGATCTGCTTTAGTGCGCTTGAGAGGATGCAGACCTGACAAAGCTCTCCTCCTTCTTCTGATAGTATTTCTGGTAGTCTTTGCTGATTTTGACACTATCTACTATCTCTATAGTTTTCTTTATCACGCGTGCGGATACGTGAGTAAGCCTTCGGTGCTATCGATCTGCCGAGGCCTCCGAAACGAGCGGTTTCTCTAATCTGCGAACTGTATATGCGTGTATAGTAGTTTCTAGTAAGGATTAGTGCTTCTCCTCTTCCTTCTTCGGCTGGTCGAATGCCTATATCTTTAGTGGTTTCATAAGACGTATACTAATAATTGGTTTACTACTAGAATCCTTGATATAATCGGTATCCTCGTTCTATCGTATACCTTTCTCCTTCAACGCAGCATATAACATTAGGTTGGCATAGAAATTTGGCGAGTACACAACGTTGCTTAAGCGAATCGGCCGGGTTGATCTATTAGGGCCTACACCGGTTATAACGGCGCTTCTAATACCTTCAACAGCAGTGATCGAATCACCTGTCCTTAAGCCTGCCTTCTCCGGTATAAAGGTGGTGAAGAGATCTTTTTGGTTGTAAACGTGTACCGATAAAGCAGTATCGAGAAACCAACGCTTTCGAATATCATTATTAGCGTCTCCTGTGGTCTTCACGCTTTGATATACCTGTTCGATTGGAAATCCTGTGGTGAAGTAGGAGCTATATAGTTGAGTGATGTTGGCTGTTTTCGTGTTGATTCCGTTCTTCTTATTATGTTCCTTGACAGATTTATCTATCTAGGCTTTCTACGCTTTATCCTTTGCAAGACGATCTTCTACTCGCTTAGCCTTCTATTTCAAGAGAGGTTTATCAGGAAAAGCCTCTCTGTTAATCGTCTAGCAGTCCTAGGGTTTATAGCTTTTGTTACTATAGGGGCACTAGCGCCTAGGAATCGGAGGTAAGGACCTCTCTCGTGGTAGTTGTTGCTATGCTTACGGCTGTGACTGCGGCTGCTAAGGCTCTGATCTAGCTTCCTTAAAGCCCTGTAGTGTTGAAAATGATGCTTTTGAGATCGTACTAACTACGCTCGATCTCTGCGGGTGTAGCTCGCGATAGGTTCCTCTGAAATTCTCGATCAAATCGCGCGTATCCTATTCTTCCTGATACAAAACGATCGCTTCAAACTTGAGCTGCCACTATACTAGGAGTATCTCTTTTACTGCACGGAGGAAATCCTTATTAGCGCTTTTAATCTCTAGCAGATCTAGGCTAACCGCCTATTCTCTTAGTGAATCCTATTTATTGATCTACTAGTCGATATCAGCACCTTTCTTCGGTGGTAATACTAATACCCTCTTCTACTACGCACGTATATCTTCTTCCGCTACTATCGATCGGCTAAATCGAGTATAGAGATACACAAGCCGTTCGTACGGGGTTTAGTAGTTCAGCATGGAGGTATAGTGGATAGGATCTAAGTTGGCGATAATCCATTCGTTAACAGCATCTAGGCTCTTGCTCTGCTGCTCCTATTCGGCTAGATCTAGCTTATAGATATCCATGCGATCCCTCCACTCTCGCTTCGTTGACTCGCTGCCATCTTCAGGGTATTACGGCCTTTTTGGCTTGCGAATTGGTTGTTCAAGGTAATCTTCTTCAAGCTGAGGGTTGACTAGGTCCCATACCCTCTTCTGGCGTGCATATATCTTGATTCGTGCGAACCAATTCCTCTACTACGGTGGATCTTTCAGTTTCTCGCCTTTTAGGGCGGAGACTACTGCTGAATCCATATTGATCGCGTTCTTCTTTAGCAGTCAATTCGATCGATAGGAAGGTCAGGGGTAAGAAGGAGACGTCTGGCCGGGTCGCTACCGCGGATACACCTTGCGTATAGCTTGATTTGACGAATATAGCCTTCTTACTGGCGAATCGGGCTCATAACAGTCGCGAATACTGCTTAGTCAATCATACCGCGCACCAATTGGATCTCAACAGGTCTGAATTGCTACGATGCCCCTTTGCTAACAATTTGTATGGGCAAAAACATGACTAAGCTAGGCGGGTGTTTAGTATTTCCTTTTCCCTGGGGATCCACCCATCCTGCTGTTCCGACACAACCTGGTGGTTAAGTCACCTGACTAGAGTGTTTACCCCTGAACCTACCCGTGGGACTGAGGCTCCTTAGCGATAAGTCTGAATATGCATGCACCTCCTTAGGATTTCTCTACTCTAGTTCCTCTTTCTACCAGTAAGCCGGTCCTAACAAAGCACCCTTCTTCATCGCCGTTGACTCAGTTAGAAGCCACATTCAGTGTATACTAGACGGGCAGGGATACCATGGAGAAGAAAATTTAAGCTGGTCGTACTAATGCTGAAGGAACCCCGCATCTTCCGCTTAGCTTCGCTTTAGTTCTTTGGTCTTCTACTTCACTGGGGTTAGATTTAGATGCTCTGGGAGAAATGCTTCAAAGCGACACCCGCATCTTGCGGCTGGGTAACCCCTGCAGCAGTTGGAAGATTCCAGCTGTGCATTTTAACTATCCAATAAGTCAAGGCTTTCTCCTGGTATGTCATAAGGGCCTTGTGTAGCGACTTCGGTGGTGTAGTAGGCGATTTAGTCTTTTTGTCGCAATCCTTCGGGGTAGTGCGAGACGCCGAATTCAAGCGCAATCCTCTCGGTATTTGCCTTCTTTTGGTCATAGCCGCTTTACAGGCCTCCCCCAAGCGAGATTCGTCAAAACTAGCATATTTAGGTATGTTGGTGGTTAAAATAGCTAGATGTAGCCTAATTTTCAGAAAGAGACGGGGAATGTGGCGTACCCACAAGCGAAAGTGGTGGATGGGCCAAAGGGCACGGATAACCGCTAGTCCTGGGAGGACGATTTAGCGTCTGTGCATTTAACCGTAAGCACCATTCAATTGCTCTTTTAATGTTAGAAGTTTAATATCGGATAAATGACATCCCTGTCTTCTACGAATTGGGTCAAGGGTAAATATTCGTCGCAAGCTACTCCGTACAAAATTATTAATAAAAGCTATAAAGGTAAGGTCGGTGCACATGGTAAGGAAGCTTTCAGTAAGCAGCTTACTGTGGTTGAAATACCTCTGAAGAGCCATCAGCATGTTGGGCAGCAGTCTCCTCAAGATACTTCCCCTTCTTGCCGGAGTTGGTCACGCTGTAAATCTCTCGGTTGCCAGAGATGGAGGAAATGCTTCATCTCCGCTCATGTACGGAATTATGTTCGAGGACATCAATCACTCAGGCGACGGTGGTATCTACGCAGAGCTGATCCAAAATCGCGCATTCCAAGGTAGTATCGAATTCCCCTCCACTCTTGCACCATGGGAAGCAGTCGGAAATGCAAAATTGTCCCTCCAGAATAATACTGTACCACTCTCCTCGGCTCTTCCAACATCCGTGAACGTGGCCCAAGGAGCTGGCTCTAGAGCGGGAGGAGTAATCGGTCTGCAAAATCCCGGCTGGTGGGGATTAAGCGTTAAGCCGCAGACCTACACGGGTAGCTTCTGGGCCCTGGGCTCATATAAGGGTCAATTCACTGCGAAGCTGCAGTCAGCTACCACATCCCATGTCTGGGCAAGCGTACAGATCAAGTCAGAATGCGAACAGAGTAAATGGGTGGAGCACAAGTTTCAATTCAAGCCCCCGGTTGCTGCTCCTGATACGAATAACACTTTCGTCCTCGAGTTCAACACAGGACATGGCTCAGTCAATTTCAATTTGATTAGTCTGTTCCCCCCAACATATAACGACAGACCAAACGGAAACCGTCCCGATCTGATGAAAGGCCTGAAGGGACTCAAGCCAAGCTATTTTAGAATCCCAGGCGGAAACAATATGTGCGTCACATCCTTTGGACATTCCGGCAAAAAAGATTTTGGCTAATTATCCATTAGAGAAGGAGATACCTTTAACTATCGTTGGAAATGGAATGAGACCATCGGTCCCTTGACCCAACGACCTGGACGACCAGGAACATGGGGCTATGAGAATACCGATGGACTTGGTCTTGTTGAATATCTCCAAGTACGCATTTCCCTTGCCCAACGTGGAAACTAGCTTACACGTTGATAGTGGTGTGAAGACCTTGAAGTCGAGCCAGTTCTTGCTGTCTGGTCAGGAGTGTACCTAAACGGGTATAACAACGCCAATCCTGATGTGATCCCCGAGGCAGATATTGGCATCTATGTTCAAGATGCTTTGAACGAATTGGAGTTCATAATGGGTGACGTATCAACAGAGTACGGAGCCTTGAGAGCATCTCTTGGGTATCCCAAGCCATGGAAGATCAATTATGTCGAAGTAGGTTTCTTCTGATTCCATTTCTAGCTATAATCAAGGCAAGGGAACAAATAAACTAATAGTTCACGGCACAGATTGGCAACGAGGATAATCTTTCGGATCCCGCCTCTTATACAAGCTACCGCTTTATGGCTTTCTACGACGCAATTCATGCTGCTTACCCAGATATGAAACTCATCTCATCCACCGGTGACCTTACTGCTGTTTCTGGCCACAGCGGAACGGATTACCATGAGTACGCCAGACCCAACATCTATGCCACCCAGTTCGGTCTCTGGGATAACGCAAACCGTTCGCATCCTATCTTACTGGGTGAATATGCAACTATACAGGGTAATAAGGCCGACCCATCCACACCAGTTGACTGGAGTGGTGCTGAGCCAAGGTTGCAATATCCAATCTGGGTTGGCGCCGTGAGTGAAGCGATTTATACCCTAGGTGCCGAGAGGAACGGTGATATCGTCATCGGTGCAAGTTATGCGCCAGGCTTTCAGAATTTGAATGACTTCCAGTGGAGTGTAAGTTTATCTGATATCTCGATTACAGTTCACATGATTTACACGCAACGCTAACCTGCTTTGTAGCCTGATCTTGTCTCCTTCAACGCAGATCCAGATCAAGTTGCTTTCTCGACTAGCTACTACGCTATCCAAGTATGTAGAGTCTTGAAATGCCAAGTCAACATCAAATAGAAGATGGACCACTAACTATATAACCAGCTGCTCTCTTCCCACCGCTATACCCATACCGCACCAATGACTTCCGATTCAGGATTTGGACCCGCTTTCTATGTGGCAGGTGTCAACTCCGGGACAACCGAATATACCTTTAAGGCCGCCGTTTATAATACCACTGCCCCTATACCATTCAACATCGATTTTGAGGGTCTGAAACAGGGCGCCAAGTCCAAACTTACCGTCCTCAATGCACCAAGTGGACTTTCCTACAATGTTGCTGGAGGACAGAATGTAGTCAAGGAAACCGTTACCGAGCTAGTGGCAAAGAAGGGTGGAGTGTTCTCATTCGAGCTGAAGGAGTATGACATTGCAGTCTTGACTACCTTCTAAGCAGCAACTTGTCACCGAACTACCATACGCCCTAATTTGGGGAAGGACTACTGACAACCAACCAACTTGGAACAGTCAGCAAGAATTAGATTGGGCAAAAGGGATTCTGCCACGCTATGAAAGACTATAGAGTCACGTGACAAGGCATCATAGCCAGGGTCGGATCGACTGGATATATAAGGACACTCATTTAGCACACATGTATTTATCTATTCGCTATCAATCTCATATTGTTACTTGGAAACCACCTTGGGTGCTTTGCACTTCACAGTTCACCTTCAAGACAACCCATCCTACAAGTAGGGGAGCCCACATATTGATCCCACTTAGTGACTTAGTTGGCACACACTTCTGGCACATCCTGCAAAATACTCTCTAGGTGTTATGGGCTTAACTACTTGTAGGGTAGAAAGCCTGCCAACTAGGTAGGAGAGCAAAGCACTAAGTCCAAAAATCATAGAGACTGTTTCTTGAAGCGCCCTATCTCTCTCCTTCTTGGTTTTTATATACAGTCTTGCTTTTCTGAAGGGAAGGAGGGGTAAGTAGCCAGATATAACAGGTCACACAAAATATGCAGATTATAGGATAACTCTCCTCCGGCAAGACGGAGACAGAAGAGTAGCTATAAGCCATCGAATCGGTACGTTATAGCTAAACCCCTTGGTGGCCTTAGGCCGGAAAGTGTGAATAGCCTTATGCTTAACCGGAGGCACTGACCCTGGCATCCCCCATCAAAAAATAATTCATATAACCCAGGTCCTATAGGGTAAGCCCCTTCTAGCTATAAAACTACTAATATTCTTTGATAGGAAGATAATTCAGGCTATCTTATTAAAAGATCTAAATGATCCGATCGGAAAATACCAATATTTGAGGTACTTAAGGGGGGGGGATTGGGTTTAAACCTTAAATCCCCCCCCCCCCGGCCCCCGTTGGGCGAGACTATATTTAGTGCAAAACCAGCTTCACCATTTTCTCATACTTGTCCTCATCATAGGCGCAACAGCCAAGGCGCTAGCTCGAAAACGGGTACATTTCAATGGACTCTTGGTATATTACGGTTCTCGTATTTTTCACGTGACGAAACATCCCTCCACATCCGGCCTGTAAATTGTTGTCGTCACCAAAGAATGCTGATACTGTAGCTATTGAGGAGATTCACTACTAATGACATATTGACTGAGAGAAGGTGCTTGTCTAGTTTTTGTAATATACAATGCGAATGTAAGTTTGCTTGACGGATCTGTTAATGACGAGCGTTTTGACACTATCCGAAAGCAGCATACAGTATCTGCAAGTAGCATCCGGAAGCGGCAACAATTTAAGGATAAGGAATTAGTTCTGTTTCTAGACTCCTTTTAAAAAGGAAATTATCCAGGCTTCCTCTGACGGCTCTACTTTTGTATTCTTGTCCATCTTTGGTTTTTGAGCTCTCACTCTACATGTCGATAAGATGACCCTGCTCAATAGCCTCCATCGGGTGCATCTGGTGAGATGGAACTTGAAATTAGCCTTATTTGCTACAGCAACACTCTTTATCCATCTCTTGATTTATTCAAGCTTTGGCCAAAATGCCGCCTTGATTGGAACCTTGAGGTATGTACCATCGCTCAACATTTTCTTTGAAGTATATTCTGACCACTCAAGAACGGCACTACTTGATGGTCAACCTAGCACTGGTCGGGGCCACAATACCCATTCTACCGACCAGGGGGGAAAAGATAATTTTATCCAAGTAGCTCTTCGCAGCATGTTTCGTGACAGTCTTCCTATTACTGCCGAACGTTTTGTTAGTCCTACAGGAAAGGTCTATTCACTCAAGGACCAACCGAGATTTACCGAATCTCTTGGAAAGGATCTGTTGATACTTGACGTCGAGACGCGTCCTCTTCATGGTAATGGCCAGATTCTGAACGGGCGCCCCTTAAATCTCGACGACGCAACATTCGATACAATGAGTCGACTGGATCATTATATGTACGGTAAGAACGTTCGTCTCTTTCCTATCAAGTGAAAATCACTGAATCTTCTAGCACGCACACATGGGTATGACTATAAGCTCGTCAAGGCCTGCGAAGTCGATCTAAAAGGAAGCTACACCAAGGTCCCCGCGATGCAAAAGCTCTTGCGAGATTACAAATTTGTCGTTTTTTTGGACGGAGATACACTATTCCCATACCCTCATATTCCTTTCGAATGGCTTATGAACCTATGGGGTATCACTAATGAGACTTTGATTGCTATGCCGGAGGATGTCAACGAAGCGTGGAGCTACGACTCTCGCGGTGGCTTGATTCTCAATTCCGGATTTATAGTGGTACAACAATCCGCTCGCACCCACGAACTACTCGATGCATGGGCCACCTGCCCTCAGGAGACACGATACCATGGGTGCGCCAAATATAAGGATGATTGGCCAAAAGAGCAGTACACTTTCTCAAACTGGGTTCGGTATGACTTTAATCGGTCAGAAGAAGTGATAGCTATTCCTTGCACACATGCAATGGGCTACCCCGGCGCAACTCATGGCGGGGATATCTGTCATGGAGAGCTTATGACACATTATACCACGGCGAAGGGAGAAACATCTGCGGCCGTCCAGAGATCGATTATGCAGTATATAATTCGAGAGGTGCATCGACAATTTCACCACGAATATGACGAGGTGGTACTTGACGAAGTTGAGGGATAACGAAAGACAGAGAGACACGGGCAAATTTAGGGGCAAGCGGCCTTAATACCGGGAGGAGCAATACAGTATTAGTTTTCTAAATCAAAATCAAGCTACAGAAAAAATTCGTAGCCTCGTACTCACTTGGTAGTCCAGAACTTTGAAGATACCTAGTTAATACTAGTAATTCTTCCTGATTAAAAGTATGAACTCGTCCACATTTGCCACACGTGAACAGTCCGCGAATTTGCATTCATTCTGATGAAATGTGCCCGAACGTATTCATCACAGCCTCAGTTTGATCTTTCCGTTATTGTGGCCACAAACCTGACATCATATCTTGATATACAATTGTTCTGTTGTCTTTTCATGCACTGATCTGCCCGAAATACATTCGATATTGGACCGTGGCTAGATGATTTATATTCTTAATATTACGGCAGGTGATTTTATTCCCCTGCAATGTTCATTACTCTACACCCAGTTTCGGGGCTAGTGGCTTGGCAATAGGATCCGAAAACAATCAATGAATGGGTAGTGGTGAAGCTACTTTTGCTCCTATCTATAGCCATCACTACTCACCCGCTCATTTTAAGTAACTTACAGACGGATACGAGCGAAAATAAATCCCCAGCGGCGTCAATGCCAACGAAAAAGAAACTGATTCCTCATACAGTTCGATGAACATAGATGTCCCAGTAATGCGTCGGTACTCCTGCTACAAGCAGACATGCGCTTAAAACAGCCAGTAATATGAGAGGCAACTCTGAGCCATGAGATTTAGCTGCTTTCAACGCAAATATCAGCCCAGTTTCGATGCCACCGAAAGTAAGAAGAAGGGGAGCGACGGCGGTAATGCACTTTGTGACAGAATATTTCTATTTAGAAGTCAGTACTATATAAACAACGATATCAGGAGGCGAACAAAGCCGACCTTTCCGTAGTAAAGATACTGTGCTCAAGTAACAAGACTCAAGGCTGTAAGAATCTGGGGCTGTATTCTTAACGCCACATTAAACTCTTCCACGATGTTATACATCCCGAGAGGGACCTCTGCCGCAGTCCATAGAAGCATCATTGACCCTTGTAGACCTTCAGTATCGTGTCTCCTGTAATTGATAATGATTTGGGGTAGAAGCTAGAAAATGTTAGCATGAAGGAGTACAGCCTCACACACTATGATGGCCTACCTGGATAGACCAACACACCTGTGAGAGTTATTAGTGGGAGAGATTTAATAGGCCGAGCAGGTGAACCAATCGCGCCAAGGGTGCCTAAGATGTTTTCTGCTATAGGAATGTTCATTCTGAGAAGGCGGGATATCAAGTTCGAAATAGAGCCTGAGAATCTAAGAGGATCAGAAAAGTCACTTATTAGAAAAGAGCGATTCGTTGGTAGCACGTGAGGGTGGATATTTCTGGGAATTCTAATTGGACTTAATCATATAGGCTAACCCCTTATCAGCACGGAGGCTACGGCGATCATGCCAGGTTGCTAGAACTGCCAATCGATTTTACAAGATCACCTACGGTATTACGGTTTTATAACTATAACTCATCCGTTTGGTAAACATATTACGGTTGTCATTCTGCCGGAATTACAAAACTGTATCCTAAAGCAGATTAGCGTTTCCCGGAAAATAATTCCGGGAAAGAAGTCGTAAGAGGATAGAGGTATACAGCTAGATTGCTAAGGCTACTAATAGGCTTAGGAATGCTAGCTGAAAGCGGTATAGCTTACCCGTAGGCACTGGCCTTGGCATCCCCTATCAAAAAATAATTCACGTAACCTAGCCCTTATAGGGTAACCCCCTTCTAGCTAGAAATCTACTAATATTTTTTAATAGGAAGATAATTTAAGCGATCTTATTAAAAGATCTAAAGACCCGATCGGAAAATTCCATTATTTAGTAGAGTTAGGGGCGGGGGGATTTAAACCTTAAATTCATGCCCCGGCCCCCGCCAAGACTTTCTTAACTATATGCCCTCCCGCATGACCCGACTATATTTAGGGTCATGCTATGCTCTGTCTAAAACTAATCGCCTGTAGGTAAATCAAACCATATATACATCACAAAGCACGCATCGAAAGGAAGCAACCTTCAAATGTTGATTTACTTAAGGCTTCATGTTGTATAGCGATAGACTAGCCAGCTTTGAACCCCCAATAGCCATGAGATATATCCTTTCCTCGACCACACTTCCGGCAACTTACTTGTAAAGCTAACATTGATCCTCCGCGCCCACAATTTTCACAGTCTCCCAATAATAGAGAGTCAAAATATGTGTCGAGCACTTCTTTCACGAATTCTGGCACATGGGCGGCGATTGAATCGTACAGTCATGCTCGAAATCGCCTTGACTAACATATACTTAATCACTCTTTTCTAGCGCCACTGCCAGGGCCTTAGCGCAGATCAATCATTGAGCGGCTGGCATTAAATTGAGGGACACCGTAATATGCACCGTGTATGGTACTGTATCTTGGTATAATTGTTCTTGTGGAAGCATCGAGTTGGTTCGGCAGGCATGGGGTTCGGCGTTTCGGGGATCATCACGTGACTATCCTAGGCAACCAACGTTCTGTGCCGTCCCATACCTTATTAAATGCAGCAAATTACGTACCTCAACCTTGGGAGTGTTTACACGGGGTCAAATAATTCTTCGATCTAAATTGATGTGATTTTTTTGAATTTCTCAGTATTAATCAATGGCCGACAGACCAGCTCCGTATACCATAGCCATCATCGGCGGTGGCGTCGCGGGTCCCGTCCTCGCCCTGACAATACTCTCTAACCCCGTCCTCAAGGAGCGCTATAAACCCGTGATATACGAGCGCCTTGCGCGTCCCAAACCAAGCGCATTCCCTGACTCAAAGAGCCACGGAGAAAACAAATCCACCGACGCTCATAGCACTGCAACGTATGCAGCTGGTGCCGCTGTTGCCCTGACCTCCAACGCCCTCTACCCTCTGTATGTCCTGGGGCTGCGGGACTCGCTGGACTCTATTAGCTCTGAGACGGCACGAATCAAGATCTGGCGCGCCTGGGACACCGGGAAGCATAAGTACTGCCAGCAGTTGAACAATCCGAACTGGCACGAGGACTTGGGGACGAACCTCCGGGTTGTAGAGAGGGCGGGGCTGCAGCGCGTGGTTCTTGATAGGGTGCAGGAGTTAGGCGGGGAAGTGATCTGGGAGAGGAAGGTTACTGATGTGAAGAGTGCCACTGGAGGGGGTGTTAAGGTGTGCTTTGAAGGAGGGGAGGAGGTCGAAGCGAATCTTGCTGTTGGTGCGGATGGGGGCTGGTCGGTTGTGAGAAGGCATATTATGGCGACAGCAGCAGCAGCAGACGGCAGGCACGGTGCTGATAGATGGAAGCCCGAGTTTGCATACGCGGATGGGATTTACGGTGTTTCCAAACCCATGGGCAGGGCCCGCGCAACCGAATGTGAAGAAGATGTGCAAGATGGAGACACGCATTGGGTTCTCCTCGACTCAGGCACCGCATCAACATGGGCTCTGCCTGGCGGCAGGCAGTTCTGGACTATTTCTTTCCCTTCCAACCTTCCTCCCAAGAGGATGACCGCTGCTGAGCACCTGCAGAAACAGAAAGTGGATAAGCTCTATGGTGCGGACTTAATACTAGGTGGATATGACCTGCAAGAAACGCGGGGGATTCTGAAGAGGTACGAGAATGCCTTTCATCCTATTGCGGGGAACTTTGAGGAGTTGTATAAGAGGAGCGAGAGGATTGTTAGAGCCCCTCTGTGGTATCATGCTTGGGAGGAGAGTGAGATTGGTGGGAAGAACATCGTTGTGATCGGAGACGCTTCACGATTGATGCTGCCGACCAGCGGCCAAGGTTAGTCTTACCTCATTTTTGCTTTCACCCAGTTTCGTCTTTGAAGAGGAGAGTGGCAGTGATTGACACATTCAAAGGAGCGGGATTCGCCATCGAAGACGCCACCGTTTTGGCTAATGAACTACTGAATAACCCGCCCTCGTTAGAGAATGGCAGCTTAGATTTCTCTAGAGCGATTGAGGCGTATGCCCAAGCTAGGGTTCCAAGGTCGAAGAGCATGACCAAGCAGAGTTATTGGACAGGTCAGCTAGGGCTGGGAGCTCGCTGGTGGTGGCGGAGTTTAAGAGATTTTGCGACCACGTATATGCCCCTTGGAAGCGATTCGAAAGCGTAAGTCAATCTGATCTCAGTGGCAAATGCGTTGAGGTCGCGGCTAATTCATCGTAGGAAGACGGGCAAGAAACCGAAGGATCCGATGGGCTGGCTGTATGAGGTACGGTATAAGGTTGAACTGAGAGAAAAACAGAACAATCTGAGAGTTTAATGTATAAACATGACATGAGTATATACCTAATTGATTTTGATATCGGAGGTCGACTTTATGTTGACAAGTGATCGATAGAATGATGTATGTAGTACAGAACACGAGGATATCGTCAATTGGAGACAAATTAGGCCATGTACAGAGTTAAACAGGGCTTTTCGCCGCCCGTTGTATTCAGAATCATGTGCAAAGGCTCTAGCATGTATGCGAAAGATCGGCACTTGTGCGCAGCTTGGCAAGGAAAGTAGAAGCCACCTGGCAGATGGTTCGGCCGGGAACTCGACCTTGAGCGCATGATTTGCAGAGATCCACTACAAGGTTCTATGGAATTCTACGGTCTCATTCGCATCATGTAATTTACGTTGTTAGGTGCTGTAACATACATAGCTGTTTTACCCAGTCCCTCAATGTAATGCGGCCCGCTCAATAATTGATCTGCGCTAAGGCCTTGGCGGTGGGGTCAGGAAAGAGTTTCTCAGTGTAAATTGGTCAAGGCGATTTCGAGAATGACTGTACTTCGCGCGGACGGATGTGTCTCTTAAATGAAACTCGAGATTGTCTCTCGATAAGCGAACGACGAGCTCTTTGAGCGCCGCATCGTGGCTTAATGGCGAGAAGAAGACATCGGGTATCGAATCTAGATATTCAAAGGGGTCAAAGTGACCCACAATTCTGTTCGAATATTTTCCCGCGGCCGCGTCGCAAAGCTCCGGGATGCAGTATTTATCGCCCACAGCAAACAATTGCGCTTGTAATTGAAGAGCAGATATTGATAACGGCTGCACATTGGGTAAGACATCTGTCGGGCTATCATAAATAAGCTCTGAATAATCTCCGGTATATAAGTAGTCCAGCATTTTTCTAACGACGGGAAGCGCTTCGTCAATCATCTGGTACGTAGAGTCTGCTGCTTCCTGTGTAGGAACCTCATGGGATATGAGAAGAGCAAGACCGGCTTAAGAGAAAACCTGCCTTGAAATCTCCCTTGAAAGCAGCTCGAAAGACAGGAGATTGTGAACATAGTATGACTTTATGAACGTCGAGATCGACTCCTTCGCAAACAATTTTGAGATCGGTAAAATCGCCTCTTTCACGACATCTTCCGTTATTTAGTAAGGATCTGCACATGTCGGAGAGAACATACTCCGAAAGCTTATTAATGATGCGCTGGAGTTGTGTTGACGAAGAGTTAGGCATGATTGCGTGAGTTATAACAGGAAGCAAGAAAACACAAGATTGTTACCAAAAGGTTTAGTACTTGGATACTTTAAAACGCCGAAGGTCAGATTACGTAGTGTAAACGTCAGGCCAAATGAATGATGTGCGTTAAGGTCTTGGCAGTGGGACCAAGAAAGAGTCTCAGTGTGTACTGCTCAAGGCAATTTCGAGAAATCCTGTAAACATGTCAACAGTAGATGCGCCTTGTAGAAACTTGAAAGTCTGTACAAAAGTTGAATTTTAGCCAAGTGCATTGCCATGCCCGATCGCAACCGAAAATAAACCGAGGTGGTTCATACGTAGGGTAAGGGAGAACTGGCTTGCACTCATACTGTACATGACACATAAATGGGTGCCTTGTCTGATAGGACTGTGATATTCCTTCCAGGTAACCCCCACACCCTGCGGCTGCAACAACATCACATCGGCGAATCCCAGGCACTTAGTTATTGGATTTGAAGCTTAATCAAGGCGGAACAAGACCGGCTAGTTTGGGCACGGAGCAAGGTCTCCGCACTTTACCGAGTGATCAGGCATGAGGGGTTGGTTGTACGGTTGGAGGTAAAAGGAAGGCATGATATGCCCATCAGCCAATCAGATTCAGAGATTCAATGCTCGATCTTTGACAATAACTCTCTTTACCCATTTAGAGAATGTTCCGAAGGCGGAGTAATGTCCTGGGCAGCGGTAAGATCTCCCGGCATTTTGGGTGAATAAACCCCGAACTACCACCAATCTGGCTAGCCCATTCAATGATTGGTACGATGAACGAGTGCTGGTATCCCTTTAAGGCTATGTTTTCGTCCCCATTTTTCCGGGGTTGGTGGAAAACGGCGCCGTCGCATTCGAAGAAACATGCATTTCTCCGCAGTAGTCCCTAACCGTCACCATCGCCCCTTTGATTCCGAGGCAATTAAATGTAAAGCGACGACAAAGACAATTCGTTTACGGGGAATGGTTTAAAGATTATACAGTGACTTTATCACATTTCTCTGAAACTGTTCATGGCCGTGAACCCTTTCTTTTCACCATGCATTTTTCCGTGGCCGTTCTTGTTGTGGCAGTGCTCCCGACTGTCTCTGCACTAGCATTTGACGGCGCTGTTGGCTTCGGCTCTGTAGCCACAGGAGGCACTGGAGGTACCACCGTCACGGTTACGACTTTGGCAGATTCAGGAACAGGCTCCCTACGGGACGCTGTCAGCGAGCCAAACCGGATCATCGAGTTCTCCGTGAGCGGCTATATCGAGCTTGAGTCGGCCCTATCACTATCAAGCGACTTGACCATCAACGGGCAGACGGCTCCGGGCAATGGAATTGGAATCATGGGAGCCGAAGTTTCGGTTAGTGGCAAAAGTAATATCATCATTCGCAACTTGCGCATGCGACAAGGAACTCTAGATTCCGACACAGGTCATAGCGCATTCAACATGGGAGATGCATCTAACATAATTCTCGACCATTGCTCGGTTGAATACGGCCAGTGGGATTCCATCGATGCGGTCGGAGCAGTAAACATCACCGTCTCCAACTCGATTATCGCGTTACCGATTGGGCAGCAATTCGGAGCTCATGTTGAGACGGGCCCTTCCACCTTCTATCGTAACCTCTGGGTTAGCGCTCATAACCGCCAGCCACTTTCCAAAGATGATACCCAGTATATCAACAATGTGGTATACAATTTTCAAGCAGCTTATACCTCAGGGAACACAGGCGGCTACTTCTCCCACGACATCATCGGCAATTATTTTATTACGGGACCAAGTACTTCGACTGCGAAGGATGCATTCTACCAGATGGATTCTGAGCAAAGCGTATACGCTTCAGGGAACTATCTCGATGACAACGAGGATGGGGAGCTAAATGGAAGCTCCTACAATACCGTTGGCTCTGCGACTATGCTTTCTGAACCCTGGGCGTCGGACTCCTCGAGTCTCGCTACTCTTTCGGCTGCAGAGGCTGTCACGTACGTCTTGCTGAATGCGGGCGCTTTGCCCCGAGATGAGTTAGATAGCTTTGTTATCGGCCAGGTCACGTCGTATGGAACACAGGGGACATTATATAAGAGCCAGACGTCTACAGGACTCTCTAATGGAGGCTATGGGACTCTCTGATTACATTGATCTCTGCCGCCCACTGCTCCAATCCTTCCGTGTGCATAGCGAAAACTTCCTAGCTATATCTATTCAGTGCTGCTAGCATAAAACTCAGTTCCCATTATATTTTCCTTACCTAATGGAATTAGTTACAGCTTCTGTTGCAACTGTCGTCTGCTGCACGCTATCGATCTTTTTGTTGAACTACTCGCAGTCAGGACGTATTCCAAGTTCAGATATTCGGTCTCGGGTATATGCATATGCTGATACTTTAGACACCTGCAGCCGATTTATTTAGGTAGGTAGGTGCTAACCCTTTTCCAATATAGCTTTTGCTGAGTACTCGGCATTAACAATACTAGGGTACACACATCCTAAATGTTCCTTTACGTATATAGCGGCTACCGCTGCAGCATATTCTTGCCAGGTTTTCACTTTTCCCGAGTCCGCATAGTCACAGATGCCTCGGATAATGATATATAGGAAGTCATTTATAATCCTAGCTGCCTCTATCTCCACGTATAGTAAGTGCCCGCTAAATGCTTTGTCGAGGGAATCTCGAGCCTATACATCCTTGACTACTTTATTCCCGGATACGATTAGGCTATAGTTCACCCTTACTTCTCTTTAGGTCCTTACTCCCTCTGCCTTCTCTAATAAATACCTATTCTCCTTATTTACCAAACTAATAGCCTATAAACTAAGAAGATATACGATAATTATGATGATTGTCTACTATAACCTAGATAGGAAGTAGACTTCCCTCGTAGTCTAACGTACCCTCTCAGATACTAATGATAGGTCTTCTAAGTACTTAATCCTAGTATATTTTAGCGCTAACCGTAGGAATTTTCTTTCCATATTATCTAGGTACTTATTTATCTTCGATCCGTATATCTTATAGTTACTTTTTAGTAGATTCGATATATCAAGTAGCGTATTCGGAGGTCTTTTTAACGAGCCTTTATAGATAAACTACTATCAGCATATGTGGGCCGAGGGCCCAGATTGCCATTTTGAATCCTGCCTGCCTACTAAGCAATCTTCCTGGTTTTACCGCGGAGAAAACCCTATCTTGTTTACCCCTCTTTGATCTATCAATTTGATCTTCAACGATCTCGTGGACATTGCCTATCATTAAGGTTTTTTATTTAGGGTTTTTAGGGTTTGGCTATAGTGATAGCGTAGGGGGTTTAGTATATAGTTTGTTTTAAAAACAAAGATTATTAAACCTTAGTATATGAAGGTCACGTGCTTAACTTGCGGCTAGTATCGAGGGTAACCGCAAGAAGCGCTTATGTATAGGAATATATATATATAAGGACTTAGCAGTGTTTATGTAGGTGTCGAATATTACTTTTGATGGGTGGGTTAAAGTGTTCCGAATTAGGTTTAGCTTGTCGTGCAATAAATTTAAATGACGTGCCGTTAATAAATCCTAATAAAAAAAGACAAAGTGTTAGACAAGCAAAGTGTTACACAGGTAATGTTTAGTATTCGTATGTTAGATTGTAGAATTAAGGCCAGGAACAAAGTTGATTCTCTTTGTTATAACGAAAGCAAGACTGTCCCCGCTAAATTTACGGAGTTAAGTTCGGAATGAGTGTTGCATTGGTCACAGATCTTCGTCGGAGAAAATATCACTTTGCCAGCGGAATAATAGCTATCGATAAAATGTGAGGTCAACCTCGGTAGTCCGAGAAAGATATATGCTTACCAGTTCCGAAAATTAGTAGAGGGCTTGGTCGGTATTTAGGACTTTTACGAGGTGCAACTAGTTATTCGGTCTGATGGTGGACTAATATAATTTCTCGTGTTGGTATGCGTAGCCCCGCTGGCTTAGAGCAAAGCATATAAACCTGTCGTAATTCTGGGGAAGAATGCAAGCATGTTAAGAAAAATCGTCTAGGAGATCACGTTCGAGCCGATGTGGAATCGGCAGCCTACGTTTTCTGTCAGTAATGGCAAATGTTTTCTTTCGCGGTCGAAGGCTGTAGAAGTCGAGTGTAGCAAACTAAAAGACAAAGAACATTTTCGGGCGAGAGATGATCTGTAAGTGACATTAATATTTTGATAGGAATACTCTTTCAACGTATTCTTTGAGGCTCGTAGTTTTCCTCGGATGTGCAGTGGGAGAAAAGCCTTCTCATGAGGAGAACTAAAGGAGAAGGTGAAGTATTGAAGGAGCCTTAAGCCACCGTTTATGAAGATAGGCTCACGTAGCTAGACCTGTCTTTTCCCTCACTCAGCAGCATATTATTTCCTCCTCTTAATGCAAGCTACACCGAGTTGCGTGATTTGCAGTTATATATTCAGCAATGCGAGCCTGTCTATTTGGGTAAAGGGTTCCTGATAGTCCCGGAGTCAAGTTATTCGAAATGTTTAAATTACTAGTCAGAACCACGACCTTTTCATCATCAACCATAAGATTCGAGAGCCCCCTTCCACTAATACAATTATTCAGTATTGAGAATTGGCCACGACTAGCATGGTGTTGAACCTAGTGCACAGTCATCTGTTAGCGATTATGCTTAATTTATTTTACGTAGCGATCTTGAGGTTAGCTTTGTCTTCCATTTTTAGCGAATCCTACGTCATTTCTGTTACCTCGCTTTGCTTCTTTTATTTCTAGACATGGACGTTAAGGAAGTTATCTTGTCAAATCCCAAGCTCCACCGAATATGATACCATGAGTTGCACAAAGCTCAGAAGAAATGATGGAAACAGGCCTACAAGATTTAGAAAGGGAGATGGAGAGAGCAGAATCTTGGCAATGCTATTGAATAGAAACACGCGCCACAGAAGTTCTCTGGCCGCGGAATCGGTTAACTTTCGTTGCACGCCTCAGCCATCGCTCCACTAGCAAGACCATTGTACGAGAACGATCAAAGACACAGGGTATGTCACTCAGATTGCTCTAAGGGAGGTCGGCGTAGTAGGAGTACGGCTGGTTCAGCAGATAGAACTTATCAGGCTGAGGACCAGTGCTACCACCATACCAGACAGGACGAGTGAGGTTTTGGGGGGTATCCGTACGGGGCTTCTCTGTGAAGACCTGTTCAAAGGTTTTCGCCCACTGCACACGGTTGTTCAGACCTTCAAGTCCCCAGAGATTCTGGAGAAAGTGAAGGAAGGACGTGTGAGTGTACTCGGAGTTGGATTCATACATGGTACCCTCCTCGTGGATCAACGTGTTGGCGGGGACCCAAGGAGAGATCAAAAAGGCAGGAACGCTACGGATAGAATTAGTCTCTCTTTATATACCAGGTAGACATATCACTCACCGAACACCAAGGCGGTCAAAGTTGAAGGTAACGTTGAAGCCCTCGGACTCACCATCGAAGGAGATTCTGTCTTCGGGGATAGGGACGTTCATGGGAGGTGCGACGTGGTCCGCAAATCCACCGTGCTCGTCGAAGTTCAGGATAATCAGGCTGTATGTGAAATGTATCAGCAATCAGTCGTTGATGCTGATATCTACCATGATCCTTCCTAATGACTTACACGTTGTCCCAATACTGGGAGTTACGGACAGCGTCGTACAAGTGCTTGATCATTGCAGAACCAGCAGCAATGTTGGAAGTCGGGTGCATAGAGGTGACGGTGCAGCATTCCGGGTTGATGTACGAGAACTGTGGCAAGGTTCCTTCCTGGAGATCCTTGTATAAGTTGTTGGCGGTATCGAGCTTGTCCATGGCATTCTTCTGAACCCACTCGTAGTTCCAGGCGTCGACGATGTCGGATTCATAGTACTGCAGCACATCGTCAATTCCTGGTTCCTGCGGCAAAGCCAAACACACTCACATTCTTCCAGGAAATTCCGGAATTCGAGAGGGATTCGAAGATAGACATGGCACAGGTGGTTCCAGTCACATTGTTGAAGAAGCCAGCAGCCTGGGTGGTGTCATCGACAAAACCACAGGTGGAACCCGAGGTTGCAAACTGGCGGTTTGGGTTGGTTGGACCAGGGTGCTCAGCGAACTAATTTCCAAATACGTCAATGGATTTCTGTCTTGAATAGTAAGGGAAATAGTACGAACGTAGCGATCGAAGAAAGCAAAGTTCTCGGCGATCTCGGCCAGCGTGGAGGTGCTCTTCTCGTCGAAGGCTTTGATGACGAAAGCAGACTGACCAGGAGTGAGATTGTACCTGGCAGACTCGCGGTCAACGAAACCCTGCATAGTAGGAACAGAGTCGTTGTTAGGGTAGTAGGTCTGGAAAATCTCATAGTTGGTACCAGCGAAGTCGTGGTCAGGATCGTCGAAGGGAACCTCGCCCTCGTTAGGCGCAGCACAGATCGAGTAAGGCTCGCCATAGACTGTCCAGTTAGGGTTACTGTATGGGTTGCAGAAGGGCTCCGTGAGATGAACCAGGTTATCGATATCAGGATGAAAATCCCAGTACCCAGCAATGTTGTCGAAGGAGTGGTTCTCCATCATGAGGTAGATAACGTGTTTGACCTGCAGTAGGAGGTCAATGTCATCGGCCCTTTGTCAGCACAGGTTGGCTTCTTACATTGCCTCTCAAACGCTGCCACACATCGCTGCTCAGGCCGGACTTGGAATTAGAGGAGATATTGATAATGGCAAAATATGGGCACTTTACCTAGAACCACTGCCGCCTGGGGCAGCGAGAACTGCACCCATGTTGGCCACGGCACAAACGGCCATCAATCCGAAACCGGACTTCATCTTCTTGGATGTACGAGAGAAAACTAGTTTGGTTGTTGTTGATGGACTCAAAATCCGCCTCGTCGCAGCATATGCAGGGTTTTTTATATGGAATCTCCATCAATGAGCTGACTTATAGTGCAGATTTTTGTACGATCTTGAAAATATACACGTTCTCTTGGCAAGAACTCCGGTTGGCTGAAATGAAAATAGCGTTAAGCTGTTGCTGCACACTTGCAGCTATTGAGTGGAAATACTTTCTTTCACGTAAGTGGGGGCTGCACAGAAGCACTAGGCCCAAGCTAGAAGGTCTATAGATGCGATCTTGCAATAGTTGTAAGAATAATGTACTTCAATGGTTTGCTAGACACACACGGACAGCCTTAATACGCCATGTTTTTGTCTACAATGTTAACGGAGCATACTCATATACCGCCAAAATTTATGCTGATTATCATCACGGCTCTATGATCTTGCAGTTTCGGTCTCGGTCGGTATTGTCTGAGAAGTATCTTTCATAATAGCTCCGACATAGCAAGCCACATTTGGTGGTGTCGGAGATTGACCGATTGCTGACGTTAGACTCCAACTCTCGGCACGTGGTTCAGAGCACTCTTACCCCAAATCTATTTCCGTTTAACAACTTTGGAGAGTATTTTCTGGATGCATAGGCCAGGTTGGAATATGATTGGTGTCCGGGTATATTAAATTCCCCAGTTAAGATTTGTACCTGGGATAAGGCAGCCCACCCGCCGTGTCAAGCTTTACCAAGCATTCTTTTCCCGAAAGTAAACCACCAATACCCGCTAGTGCGGTTATCGCCGAGGCCGAATCCCCGCCTATGTGGAGGCACCGGAAAGAAAGCAACAAGTCCCGATATCCGTTTCCTGCGAAAACTTCACCACGCTCCCTGGCTCACCCGATTGCTTCATTGTATGCTATAAGAGAGTGTAGTAACCGGCCCCGTCATAATTCCCATTTATTACAGACCCTCGAATAGCAAGGGTCTCCCACACAGGATGAATGAATATCACCGATTTGATAATATGCTTTTACTAGGCACACCATGCAAAAGGCACAAAATAGATCCTCAGTTTTCTCAACCTTAACGCTCTATAAAGTCCTATAATTGAAGACATTATACATACTAAAATTTGACCTTGAGTTTAGGGACCTCTCTTGTAATAGCATGATTTTTGGATAATTTCGAACCTACTAACCAACGGAGTAAATAAATATCAGCACTCGAGGGGTCCCAAAAGACTTTCTCTCAAAACTTAATACAAGAATTAACAGAGGATTCAAACACTACTTAGAACTAGACCTAAAATAAATATTTTTTAACTGGTGTTAGAGAAAATATAACGCTCATATATGTTCCTTTGTACGGTCTTCCTCGTAAAAAGTTACATTATCGTATGGGTGGTATTTAATATACAAATGTAGGACCCTTGGTATGCGACGGTCTGTAATTAATGGTGGTTTGTGAAAGGGCCGGTTAGATAGATGTACTATTAACAAAGGGAGCTATACACTTGACTGGCGAGGAGAGAGAAATCCAAAGACATGCCACCTTTCCTCTTAAGCTAACCCGACCCTAATAGTAGCCCGACACTAATAGTCTTGATCACCCCAGTTACCATCGGACGGGGCCGGGCTTTCATCATTGTAGTACTAAGAACAAGGAGCGTACGCGCAAATCTTATCCGAGGAGGAATGAAGCATACCAAAGGGGCGCCACCACATGTCCATGCCCTCTCCGCTACCATCAGGCTGGGGAATTGTGCCGAGATTCCAGTTCCTCTCGAGGGTCACGACCTGAGAGAAATCTAGAAAGAAATCAGAATTACAGTATAAGAAGAGCAATAACTCTGGGAATACCCACGGTCGTAGTATTGCTGGTCAACGCAATCATAGCACTTAATAGTGTCGTTACCCAGGAGGACGGTATAAATCGAGTTAGGCAGACCGAAGTTGTCGTTAATGTAGATATCTTTGGGTTTGTGAGTAAACCCTTTACCGAACGATGCTTGCCGCGGAAGGGTTGGGCTACTTACTGTTCTCATCGAAAGTAATGACAATCAAAGTTTTCTTCATAAACTCCTTGTTGCTTAGCATAGTGTCCATCAGATACTGTACGTCCTCTGCGGTGAAAGAAATGTTGGTGTTGTGGGCGTCGTTGGCAAGATTCGGGGTGTAGAACATATACATAGGAGCATCGGCACCCAGAGCAACGTCGTTAGCAAAATTCTGCTCAGCGTTGACAATTTTCTGGCAGCGAGAAGTGTTGTTACGGATGTTGTCGAAGGACATAAAAGGGTTATGCTTTCTATCCAAAATAAGTGGTCTCGTAATGTTGATTCTAGTCACGAATAGGTTTCTTACCGGACATAGAGAGTGGAGTCGTCCTCGGAGATCGGATTGCTCTCACTGTTCTCCAGGGGGTGTAGCCCTCCATATAGGCCTTCCAGAAAATACCTATTTCAATTAGCCTCTACTTCTTAGCGGGAGGAATTGATTAGAAGTTAGGTTAAACGATCGTACCAGCGGGCTCGAACAAGTCAATCAGACTCATCTCGGTGCTGTTGTGGTCGGCATCATCGTAAACACCAGCAGCAATTGTGTTTGAAATCATGGTAATATAGTTCGGCTGTAGGGCTAAGTATTAGGATCATCTAAGCTTAGCTATCAACCGGATAGGAAACATATTATTTACCTGAGACGGATGAGTAGTGCCTAGAAATTAAGCAAGACGTTAGGGAGACGTAGTTCATTAGTGGTGATCTAAAGAGAATACAAATTAGCGTGGTAGTTGCCAAGCGTCATGCCCATGTTGGTGAGGTTGAGAAAGTAAGGGTTGCCGAAAGTAACATCCTTGTTGGTGTTCTCCAAGACTATCACCACGTATCCTAGTACAATTATCAATATTTCAGTTTCGCTTTTGTCGTACGCCAATGAATTGTTCAACTTACGGTCAAACCACTTTCCCTTGGGAGGAGTGACCTTCTTAGCGTCGTGGAGGTTCTCATCACTCGTGGCTGCCGTCGCCAAGGACAGGCCAGCCAGAACCAGGCCAGTGGAAAGCTTCATTTTCACTCGTACAACAGACAGTGAGGTTTGTTAGGTACGCGATATGAAATTTGGCAGATGAACGATGGGGAAGCTACAAGTTTGCCAAGACTACGCTCTCCATCAGTACTTGTTGCGCCCAACAAGACAGTTACTCCTGCTGGCACGTGTTGCAATGGGATGCGCTTTTCTGAAATATTATTTCCATCAAGGTAAGACATATCAATCCACTGTTATGGAAGCACATGTGTCGTATATTTTCTCTAATTTGCTGGTGCGTTGACGAGACACCTGACAGAAACCTCAGGACCACACCTCCGACAAGATCCGGCCGAATGCACAGGGGCGGTCAAGCCAAACTTACGTGCGTTGACGACGCTTTCCCCCACCCGAACCTAATTCCCCAGTGCGCTTATTGACAAGTGCTTATTGACAAGTGGGTTAAAGACTCTCCCGAGCGTCGTTGCGGCTTAGAAGGGCCGTTATGTCAACCGCTCTGCGGTCATGAGACTATTGGACGAAATTTCGTAGCTGGGATTGCGAGAAATTTTTGGCTAGCACACGATTACTCGTGCCGCATAAGAGACAGCTGTATTGAAAGTAAGCTTCTGGTAGCTATTGAAGCTGTCAGAAAAACGCGGTGATTTGAGCATCAGGATCTATCCAATCACAGAATGAGCGGAGGACGTTCTTAACGGAACAAAAAAAGGCCCAGCGTATACTCCGCCTGACTGTTATACGTTGATTGCAAGGTATGGCCAAATTCATACATGCGGAGCGCGCCGTAGTGTGTACAAGGTCCGTGCAGCCCGTGCAGCCCTCTGGCGATATTGCCATTCGTGTGGGGCCCAGAAAATCGGATAGTTCCCGATTTATTACTCCTGCTGAATGGCTTATCCAGCCGATTTAGAATCGGGTAAGTGCTGCCTATTCTAACCGACCGTAAAGATCTTGTAACACTGCATGAACCACTCTGATCATCACACAGATCCACGTTGCTTGGCACCCGTCGCGTCTCCACTGGCTTGCGTGTGGAGATTCGGCTTCTTCCCTGAACCTAGAGCGAAGACAGAAAGCTGAGCTCGACAACCAGTCATTGTGCTTTTAAGTGCCCCATGAGTAGAACCTATCTAACGAACTAATTACTGTTCCTATCGGGCGAGAAATCAGAGCCCAAGCACGTGTTGGAGATATATCTATAGAATATGAACATTAGACACTGGGCAGCGTTAAAAGCCATCTCACGTCAACGAGAGCTCCCAGAGCGAGACACAAAATGCGGCCCACACTGTTTTGGGCAGCTGCCCTCGTATGCGAAGCCGCTACGTCCTTTGGCAAGCTGGTGGCCCATGACAAGAACTTTTACCCGGATAATGTTTTACGTGTCACCGCAGAAAACGTCCCTGTCGCTTGCGAGTCTCGACTAAGCGTGCTTGTCAACGGCACTTCACCAGGGCCCGCAATCCACCTGTCTCCGGGGAAGATTACCTGGATCAGGGTATACAATGATCTAGAAGTTTTCAAATTGACTATAGTATGTCTAAGGCAGTCTAAAGAAAATAAGCGCCTATCCTAACATTTAAATATAGCATTGGCATGGCCTTTCCCAGCGAATGGCGCCTTTCTCGGATGGCACTCCACAAGCATCGCAATGGCCCATCCCTCCGGGTCACTTCTTCGACTACGAAATCCAGACTACTCGCGACGATGCTGGTACATACTTTTACCACATATATGTGGGGATGGACGAGGTGTCGGCCTTAGGAGCACTTATTGTGGATGATTTCGGAAAGCCGCCGTATGACTATGATGAGGACCGTTTGCTTATCTGGAGTGACTATTTTAATAAGGCAGACTACAACATGACGGTTGGTCTGCAAGCGGTACTATTTACGTGGCCCGGCGAAGTGAACTCCGTCTTGCTCAACGGCGTTGGAGTTGTAATTAGTCACGAGCCCAAGAACTCCGGTACCTGCGCACTGCCTATTATTGAGGTAGATCCTGGTAAGAAGTACCGTTTTCGCTTCATTAGTTCGACTGCGCTTTCGTTCCTTATGATCGGTTTTGAAGGTCACCATAAGATGGCCGTTATCGGAGCTGATTCGCGGTATACTAAGCCCGCCCCGATCGACCGTATGCAGATCGCCTCTGGCTAGACATTCGACGTTCTCTTCCAGGCAAAAACGAACGAAGAGCTTCTGGCCGATGGAAAAACAGACTATATCATTCAGTTCCAGACCCTTGACCGACCGTCCACCTACATCGGATACGGTGTTATTCGATACTCGAAGCAATCATCGCCTCCTCTAGTAGCTCCGGTGACGCCACTATTTAACTTCACCAACACTCCTCCCTATAACTAGCTTGAATATACCCTGGAGCCATTATACCCAGAACAGCATAACTTCCCCTCGCTGGAGGAGGTCACGCGCCGTGTGATCCTCAATACTATACAAGACACTAACCCCGCGACGGGTCAGGTAATCTGGACTGATGGTGTCATAGACACTAAGCACACAGGAAGCAGGGGAGAACGAAGTCAAATTGGTCTATCTAGGAGAGCAAGAAAACGAAGAAGGAAAATAAGAAGGAAAAGGCCTAAATAGGCCTACAATCAAACAAGGAACAAAGGCCTGGGCCTGCAATCAGCAAACCTGCAGGGCAAAAGAGGACGAGCGCATGCACGACTAAACGGCCAAGGTCGAGGTCGAGTCATCATGGACTTTCAACAATTTCACGTGGATTGAAAAGGACTACTACAGCCCCCTTCTAGTGGATATTTACAAGTACGGTGAAGCCGCTGTGCCAAACTACGATGCCGCCGTTGCACATAGCAGCTGGGACCCGGATGTCCGTGCCTTTGCAGCGATGCCAGGGGAAGTATTAGAGATCGTGTTTCAAATACACGGTTCTATAGTGAACAATGATGGAGCTGAGTATGTTCATCCTTTCCATGCGGTGGCGCGCTTAGCGACTTCGTGTCACAGACCCGGGAGTCTGGATGATTCACTGCCATAGAGCGCAGCATAAGATGATGGGTAAGTTATCTTTATATAGGCTGCCGAAATCTTGCTAATTGTGTCCCCTGAAGGGATGCAAATAGTGTAGGCTATTGGGACTGCAGACCAAATTTGCGCTATCCCACGTGAAGAAAGCTAGGGATATCTCTTTTACGGCGGAGATGTGTACGGGAACGAGACGCACACGCCGACGTACCATCACTACTTTACTCCCTCGAACCAGTTACCACTAGGAAAGATGAAGGAACCGATTAGATGAATGAAAATTCTAGGCAGTGAGTTGGTTGCAGACTTTGACAGAATGAAGAAGTGAATGTCTCTTTCTAATATTTTCTTTCCTTGCTTGGCCTCTCTCTTCCTCCATATCCCTCTCTATCTTCTTCCACCACCGTCCACTTCTCTTCCGATCTCCAATTATAGTGCCACCAATTTTCCTGATATCATATCGGGGGATCTCCCCATTCGCCTTGCCAAATATGAGCAGTCTATTTCAGCCCAGGAAACCGAGAAATTCACCAAACTGGTCCAATTCAAGGGCGCGCTGAACCACCTGAACCCAAGTCGGCGATTGATACCAATGTCATGGGAGAAGCGGCTGCGAGCAAGATAGACGTATCTACAATCCGGTCGGACAACAAGAAGAGACGAAACAAAAAACCAACAGCAAGCGAGGAAGGGTAATTCTAGCTGGTTCTCAGTCGGTTCTTAAGGCTAATTTGATCACCAGAGCGCTTCTCCTGTGTTAAAGAAGTACTCTGCCGATCTGCCTGTTATACTAAGAGAAGCCGCATTTGGAGCCTGAAAGACGGAATGTGTTCATGAAGTACCCGCAATACGGAGGCGTCAAGTTTGGCCCAAATATCGGTGGTAGAGTGAGCATACAGAACCGGTAAAAGACGGATAAGGACGATTCCCGTCGTAGGAAATATGAAGAGCAGTAGGAAGGGGTAAATGGCGGGTGGAACAGGCTTTTCTTAAATGTATATATAAGTATGTATTCTTGGCCTATACTATTTCGTACTATCTACGCAGGTACACAGACAGACCCTGATTTTCCATCACACAATCGAGTGTTTCTGTGGGGATACTAATACTCGGGAGCTTATAGTATTCAAGAAGAGGATTTCTAACAGCAGCGTAGCAGAGACAGCCAGAATTATCTAGTGCCTTAGTATAATAAACTTCATTTAGCATAATAAAGACTAAGAATGGTGGAATCTTTTATTTTAGTAGCTTTGCAGCTCCGTTTCGCTCATGCGTATGGCTTTACTGTAGGTGCCAGTTTTCCCGAGTAGCTATCCTTAGTGAACATAGTCTCTTCAGTTTTCCTCGTAGAGGTCGAACGAGAAGCCCCGGCGATACTTTAGGGTTCTTCGCTTCTATTCATCATCCTAACACTGTATTTAGTCCACGTTGAACACTAGCGGTGTTCACAAACCCTACTTACCCGGAGCTAACCTAGAATAGTATTAGCGCCCGCTGGTATTTATAACTTGTAGATAGTAACAACAACACATAATACTATTACCTTCTTAACCTCATCTTGACCTACGAACCCTAAAATATGCCCTAGTCTATAATTAATACGTCACCCTCCTTAGTTAGTGGAGAAAATGACATCCTTCCGTCGTATGTTAAGGTCCTGTATAAATAACGTAGTTCCCGCCCGAGTGAAACACCCCACCAGAAATCGCGCGTTCTTACCTCCTTACCTACTTCAACCATCTACTATGCCACCAAAACGCACTGAATCCTGGCAAAAAGCGACCGAGCAAGAGGGCGGGTTCTATTAGCTCTACAAGGGGTTCAAAAGGGTCAATTCAGATCGATTCGCGCAGCTGCGAAGCAATTTGGTGTATCTCATGTTACCTTGTCTCGACGCGCGAATAGCCTACCCTCACGCGTCGATACACGCCCAAATGGCCATAAACTGACCCAATTAGTTAGAAAAGGATTCGCTTACTAAATAGATTCTCTCTATGGATACGCGTGGAGCAGCGCCTAGACCGGCTACTATAGGAGAGATAGCTAATATCCTACTAGCTGCTCGTGGTAGCTAACCTCCGCCTACTGTTAGCAAGAACTAGCTATCAAAATTTGTTCAACGGCGCGATAAGCTTCGATCACGCTTTTCTAGGCGATACGACTACCAGCGCGTATTAAATAAAGACCCAAAGACCCTACGAGCGTGGTTTACTACCGTATAAAGCGTGATTAACGAGAACGGTATCCAAGCGGAGGATATCTGTGAGATATAGGGCAAGATGCCTAAACCGTCATGCAGCATATCAAGCCAGATTCATAAGGCCTATACAGGATGGCTGAATCTCTATAAGCTTTATGCTATACCATCATCACTACGGTTAATGACATCAAGTAAGACGTATACAACAGTATACGATCTACATCATCACTGCGGTTAATCTCTATAAGCTTTATGCTATACCATCATCACTACGGTTAATAACATCAAGTAAGACGTATACAACAGTATATGATCTACATCATCACTGCGGTTAATGACATCAAGTAAGACGTATACAACAGTATACGATCTACATCATCACTGCGGTCAATGACATCGTACAATCAAGCAACCACCGATTAAACAGCTACTGCATGAGATCACTATGCATCTAGATCTGTCTGCATGAGATCATCATGCATCATCTAGAACGATCACATGCAAGAGACAAGTTGATTATAAATATGCCCTGCCTTCTCTACCAAAATAATAAAAATAAAAAAATCATAACACATACAGACAAGAAAAGATTCAATACAATCAACCAAGCTTCAGTCCTACCTCACTCTTCTCTCATCTTACCTTTATAATCCTAAGCCGAATTGAACTTATCCTTCCTATTCAATCAAGAGGAAGAAATATCAATCGATCTTATTTAATCATCTTTAATTTATCTTCCTCTTTACCAACCTGCGCAGTATCGCTTGCTCACAATATCTATAACTTTGATAAGATAGGCTTTACAATAGGCCTTATATCTTCGCAGAAAGTAGTTACTAGGGCTGATTACTACGGTCGGAGATCGATTCTATAGCCAGGCAATCGCGAATAGGTCACTACGATCGAAGCTATATACGTAGACGGCTATATACTACCGCTATACGTAATCTTTAAGGATAAAGTAGCTATTATAGAGTAGTTTAACGATAACCTACCGAGAGATTAGCGAATCAAGGTCTCTACGAACGGCTAGACTACCGATAATATTAGCCTACGCTAGCTAGAAAAGCACTTTATCCTATATTCTAATTCGCGCGTCCGCGGTCGCTTTCGGCTACTGATTCTTAACGGCTATAGTAGCTACCTTATACCCCTGTTCGACCGAATATACGTAGAAAACGATATTATACCACTTTATATACCTTTGTATTTATCATACCTACTATAACCGCTAGATATTAGCTGCTTTACTCTATTAAAGAGGGCGTATAGCCGTTTCGTGAGCGATCTTGCGCGCCGAGGATATAACTATATCGATAAATTCGATTTCTTAGAAGACTACTACCGCGCGCGGCAGGAAGCCTTCTAATCAGCCACTATCTAAAATAGCTTCGTGGCTACTAGCCTAGTACTAGTTAATACAGAGAGAGTACTTAATAAGCTTAATATCTCTCTACGAACTCCGTCACTACTAAGCAGCCGGCCAAGCAGCAGATCTAGCCAATTCACTCCAAAAACGCCTAGGACCGTAGCTCAGCTACATAACCAAGCTAGTATAATAAAGGATCTACTAGATCAACGGCCAAAAAGCCCTCTAAGCCCGTTAAAATTAGTGGTAGATCGGATTCTTAAGGGCCACTATATTTCGCTACACAACCTCGCATTACTTGCGCAGGAGAATACGAATCTACGCATAGCGAATAAGAAGATCGTCAAAAAGGCGCGGTCGGTCAACTAAGCATATACCCTGCAAAGAGGGTTTAACTATAGAAGAGGGCCTACTGCTAGCTACGCAGCTAGATTTACCAGTAGAAGAAGGTATAGTACAATCGTATGCAGAGGTCGAATTACCTAGTCAGCCAACTAGGCCAGTAGCCAGGGCTCCGCCTAGGTATAGTGGGTGTAGGGAGATTGGCTACAGGATCAATACATGTAAAAATCGCTATATTTAGCTAAATTAATAGGTTTTGGTTAAGATAATCGAATTTGAATTTTTCTAATAGGGGTAGGTGTTTCACTCGGGCGGGTGTTTCACTCGGGCGGGAACTACGTTAGCGGGTGGCTCTGTGCACTACCTACGGTAGCTGCTATACCCGCTAGAATCTGGCACGCTATCTACTAGAAAAACATCGAACACTAAGTGTTATGATATTTCCCACCATAAGGCTATTCCCACTTTTAGGCTTTAGGCTTAAGGCCACCACGGAAGACCAACTATGGCGTACCAATTCGGTGGCCTATCCCTGCCCTTTCACCGCTATTTTCTTCGGAGGAGAGTCATCCGCTAATTTGCATACAGCTCATGCGAGCTAACGTGTTTACCCCTCTTCCATAGTAGGGGCTTATTGTATATAAGATCAGTGGGGGAACAGGAAAGAAGAGGCCCCTAAGAAACAGTCTCTGTTACAATCGGACTTAGTGCTTTGCTCTCCTACCTAGTTGACAGGCTTTCTACCCTGCAAGTAGACTATCTTAACAATTCTATTTCTTCTTCTTCGACTACCTAGGAGAGATAGCACCGAGGACTCGTTCTACTCCCTCTACCGAAGGGGCATCGAATCCTTTTCGTATCCCTAACGAACCAACAGTTACGGAGACCGAAACCCTCTAGGCTAGCCAGACAACCCCGTCGGACCTCGACCTAAACCTTGTAGCTACACAGGCCACTATCGAAAAACTGCAACGCCTAAAAGACCTGCAAGACTAAGTGGACCGCCTAAAATCTAAGGTCATAAGGCGAAATCATAACGATTTCCTGCCGAATCTCTACCAGGAATCTCTGTGAGAAAGCGTGCTGCGCAGGTAGGTAGAGAGGAAGAAGAAGATTTAATAAGATAGATTGATCTTCTTCCTTAGATTGAATAGGAAGGATAAAATCAATTCGGCTTAGAAATATAAGGATGAGATGAGAGAAAAGTAAGGTAGGACTGAAGCTTGGTTGATTGTACTAAATCTTCGTATGTATGATGAACATGATTATTTTTTCTTGGTAGAGAAAACAGGGCATATTTATAATCAATATTTTATGCAAACATATCAAACTTGTTTCTTGCACATGATCGTTTTAGATAGATCTAGATGCATTCTAGAAGCATAGTGATCTCATGCAGTAGCGGTTTGATTGGTGGTTGCTTGATTGTACGATGTAATTGATCGTAGTGATGATGTAGATCGCATGACTATTGTATGCGTCTTTTTATGCCTGATTATCCGATTCGATAGTAATGACCGTGGTATAGCATAAAGCTTATAGAGATTCAGCACGTAGTTCCGCCTATAGAGTAGTTCTTGTATAGGCCTTATGAATCTGGCTTGATATGCTGCCTGACGGCTTAGGCATCTTGCCCTAGTTAGTTATATCTCACAATCTCGCTCCTCGTCAGGAAAGGAATAGGAGATTAAACTCAAAAATCTACCTATTTTCACGCTCGACTACACACTTCAGAAACGCTAAGAGTAGCTTCTTGACCTCTATTAGATGCTCGAGGGCGCACTGAAGCGATACTACGACGATCGTACTAAAATTCTTAGGGCTATTAGCTACATAAATCCGACCTGTCGGCAGAGATATCACCGATATACTGGGGAAAAGGAATCTACTACCTCACGAAACCTTAAGGAAGATTAGTCATACTTTAGGGATTAGACCCTGATCCTTATTAAGAATACGGCTAGTCTTGAGTCCGACATGATGGGTTAGCTAGAGACAACCTACTAATTGTTACGGGCCTCAAGAAGGGGCGGGGGCCGCAGCTACTTGAGGGAAGCCATAGACTAATTATTCCATAGACGCTAGGTAGCTAGCGCTATCACGTGCGTTTCGGTATACTCAGGCACGCCCCGGAGGACCTGAGGAAAACATTTCGGAAAGAGAGCTAGAAACGACCTATAACTAACCGTCACGAATAATACTCGATTATACGATTGGACGGTTAGCCAGACGCAGGAAACGGCTACCAATTTACCGTCCCCAGATTTACATCGTATAATTATATAACCACTAATCAAACGGCTACTACATAAGATCACTATATATCTAGAATACATCTAGATATATCTAAATCGATTATATATAAGAAATAAGTTTAATACGTTTTTGCATAAAATATTTATTATAAATATACCCTGTTTTCTCTACTAAGACCAAATCATCATATTCAATATATTAAGCAAGAAAAGATTTAATACAATTAACCAAGTTTCAGTCCTACCTCACTTTTCTCTTATCTTATCTTTATGATTGATTCTAAGCCGAATTGAACTTATCCTTCCTATTCAATCAAGAGGAAGAAAGATCAATCGATCTTATTCAATCATCATCAATCTTCTTCCTCTCTACCTACCTGCGCAGCACTTTGCTTGCTCACAAGCTCCCTAAGAAACAGCCTCTGTTCTAATCCGACTTAGTGCTCTATTTCTCCTACCTAGTTGACAGGCTTACTACCCTGCAAGTAGTTAACATCATAACACAGCTAGTGGAGACAGGCTACTTGAATAATTAGTCGCTATGCCCGGGGAGAGCTCCCGTAGTGCTAAAAGAAAAGTGGGGGCGGATTCAGGGGGATCGACACCTGTTGGAATTTTCGATGCGTCTGGTGCATTAAACCGTCATAAAATCGAATAGCAATATCGTTCGTGCGCACTAGCTAAAGTGCCACGATTATGGAAGAGAGACGAATCAGGATAGAACACAATCGGCTGATCAGACAGAAGAATCAAGCAGTGGAAGGTTGATTCAGATGGTCTACTATGCCCGGTAATTCTACCCGTGATAAAAGAGATGTCAAACTTGTTCATTCTAACTAGGAATCAGGGTGCAATTTATAACATGGCGTACATGGCAAATATCACATGAGGAAATCAAGAACATTCGAGGTCATTCTGGAGTGTTGCGTAGTCTCCTGCCTGGATAGGCAATGTTGATGCGATCGTTGAAGATCAATCTGATATATCAGAGAGCGGTAAACAAAGATAGTGCTTCGCAGCAGGCGGGATAAGCGGGGTAAGCTCATCTTGCAGGAGGCATGCTTCCTCCAGGATCCACCAGAGTAGGAAGCTGACGTAAGATCTTATGCGCACGCCTGCTTATATTCTGACAACACCTATATCTAGATATACTACGCGCGTAAGGAGATCATGGAAACCTCTAAATACTTATATAACATACACTATTCGCTACTTTAATTCCAGTATACTAAGTCTATCCAGAACGAAATACGCATCTATATTTCGCACTTTTATTTAAAAATTATTCTTCCATCACAAACAATACAGTTCTACGCAGTTCTTTTGCCAGTCGCGACCCTCTTAGCTGCTACCGCTAACGCTGCTGACTGCTATTCGCAAGGCGGATCCGACTAATGCGTTAGTTCTACTGATCTTTGGCAGAACCGCGATGTAAGTTAATAAATATATATTGTAGAAGGGTAACGGATCTAGGGAGTTTTTGAAGATGCATTTAAGCTAATACTTATTACAGGAGTTATGCACTAGCCCTCTGGTGATTTTGTTGAAAACGCCGAATAGGTAAGTAATCTCCTGCTATAGACGATAATTCCGTAGGCGAAAATAATCTCTAACTTTTATATTATAGTGGTTCACTAGTGCCAACGATAACGCTTCTTTTACCTTATACAACGTCCCTACTCAACAGGCATGCTGGGATAGCCTCCTTAACGTATGTAATCAATATATTCTTTTCGAATTGTCCCTATAGCTCTTGCTATAAGCTATTGAAATTGCTAACGTGGCTCTAGATTATTGAACAGTGCTTTGGAAATAAGGATGGTGGCACGTACTCCCTGGACGGCTGGAGTGCGGACATCAACTTCTGTTCGCCAGGGTGGAGGGTTTAGGGCCTAAATATATTCGGACCTGGGGGGGGTTCTATTAAATAGTGGTAGTTTCCGATCGGTTTTTTTAGAAGTTTAATACGATTACCTAAACTATCTTTCTATCAAAAAATATTAGTAGATTTCTAGCTAGGAGGGGGTTACTGTCAGATATAGGGCAAGATGCAAGATACCTAAACCGTCAGGCAGCATATTAAGCCAGATTCATAAGGCCTATACAATTGCTAGAACGATGTTCTGAATTTCTATAAGCTTTATACTATTATATCATCATTATCCAATCGGATAATCAGGCCGGAACAAGCCGTCTTAGTATATATAGTTGTTGTACCATATAACAACTAAGGTATTTACTGCCCTATCCGCATTTACTCACAGGGACCAGCAGGCACCGCGTAACACTGGATTTTGACTATTGAATAAAGGTAAGATAATCAAAGGTCTGAGGCTGCCCAATCTTTACGATCCGATCATAGTGTGATGATCGAGGGACCTCTTTTGAATTTAGGAAATTTCACAACAGCAACTTTGATCTATCACAGATTTACCATCAAGATCCTATTCGGAAACCTTTGAAATGCCTAAACGGGAGATTTACTCAATCAACGTGCTAAGTTCACGCCAAGGGGGAGGACTAGACCAACCCTTGCTGATCCCGCGTAGCTACACACTGAACGCTCCCGACTCGGGGCAAAAAGCTGCCGCGCTCCCTTCTAGCCAGCAACAAGCAAATTTTACCACAAGTTGTTTGTGGAGCTCGCTCGCTGCCTGGATCTTGCTGGCTGTAAAGTACTGGAGTGGGTCAAAAATGAACTGGCCTTCGTTCTAGAAGTTTCCTTCCAGAGAACCGCATTTCAAAATTCTGAAAATGTCTATAGGAACCAACTTGACTTGGTAGACGCGCTTCAACTGCCGAAGATAGGATGTTGAACACTTGAAGAAGCGCCTTCAAGCCAGTCTACTAACAAAATTACTAACCCACAAGGATCTCTCCAGCTGAGAGGACATGTACTGAAAGTATCCATGTATGGGCTCGAAGGAGATACGGAATATATATATTAGGACCTATTGATAGATCAGTTTTAGTTGTCCTTTCGGCTTAGCCGCCGGGCGTTAGTGAATTTTGTGTGTGTGTGTGTGTGTGTGTGTGTACAGTGAAGCTGGTTAATTATGCACTCGGTTATACGTCAATAGAGTTAATAATACCAAAATGTGCTCGAACCCCCTATCAAGTTGCCTAAAATACTCAAGATACAGAGTTTCAACGTTTTTTTCCGAGACATTGCAGAATTCCACTCGTAGATTCCAGACGACATGTTCCACTGTGGATATTGACTTGACTTTTAAGGGTTCGGAGGGCCCATCGCTGGGCCGTCCCGAAGGCTTAAGAACCCGTCAGTGCATATATCTCTTCCCGAAATCTTATTGTAGGTCATAGAGTTGGTGATGTCTAGGCGATGTCTGATTAGCTTTTCTTGAAAGGAACAAGGGGCAAAATTAAACTACATAGACCCTATCAATTCACATGGTTTGAAATTCACCTACCTATTCTCTGTTAATTCGAACCTTCCTTGGTCCATACAAGAGTTTGATTCTTTTTAGAACTAATGCGAGCGCAAGATTGCGATCGTTGTGTTCGCCCCCGCACTTATTTGGTAATTTGACTGTGCTCGGGTTAGTGCGATCTCTTAGCTCGCTGTAGGAGCACAGAAGAAAGAGCACATAGCTTTTGACTATCGGGGTTTTAATTCAATCTGAACGTGTGGCTCACTTAACCCTGCTGGAAACCTGGAGATCCTCGGTGACCAACAGCGCCTAATACCCAGTCAACACTAGATACAGAGTCTAGTTGAAATGCGCTCCCCACTTTATTGAAGTGGACGGGGGTTACGGAGATACGATCTGGGCAGAGTTATTTGCCATGCGCTTTCCGGTAGTTCCGGTCTTACTGTTCGTGAAGTTAAAAATTCTTTGACGGATGTCCTAGGAAATAGGTCATTTTCGTTCCTGACCAGTTGTCTAATGATCTTTTTCCTTTAGGTTAGGGCTCTTAGTGAAGTGTTTGTTTTGGTTTGCACTCTTCTTGCGCCGCCCGCCTCTTCGGCTGGCTTGATTTGGCATTCTTTTAGGTTCTTACTAGTGCTCCCTGCCTCCAGCTGCGGATCCCGGTTTGCACAGCCAAGCCTTGTTGAAGGTTACTTGTCTAAACTCTTTACGTCATCTGGACCGCGGGATTGAATGCCCACTTTCCGTGTGCCTGAAATTTCTAATGTGGCTGGTAAATCAATATACATACGACGTATTTCGAGGGTTTCGGAAGACCCATTGCTGGGCCGTCCCGAAGACTTAAGAATTCGTCTGTGTGTATGTCTATTCCCTCTCCTCTTATCGTGTGACAAGATGGGATCTCATTGTATGCCGTAGCCTTTGTCCTGTCGAATAACTTTTCGTGAATGGAAAGAGAGGTTAAACTTTGTGCCATGGAGATCATACTGAATCACATGATCTTAAATGCTTCTTCTGTACGCAGCCTCTGGTGGAGCTCGGACCTTCCTAACCCACTAGAATGTAGAAGTTGGGAAGCGGGAAACGGCCTTATACTCCTATGAGACTAGCGGAGGATTGTGATCGGCGGGTTCGATCGCCTGCCGTTTTACCTCACGCTTATGGGACAATTTGACTGTGCCCGATTTAGCGCGATCACTTAGCCTGCACGAACACAGAAGAGGACTACAGCACAGGGTTTGATGTAATCTCGACTTTCAGAGCTATAGCTCAGTGTGACTGACTTGACATCCCTCCCCCGGCTGAAAATTTAGAGGTCGTCCATCACCCACGGCGTCTAACACCCACTCAACATTGGAATGTTGATGGAGCAACCCGACTACCACTGTCGGTCCGCGCACGCACTATGGGCGACGGAAGCACGCAAGTCGGACCAATCAGGATGGTGAAGACTGTCGGTCCCGGCCGCAACTGGGGTATGGAACTGGGTACGTGCCGTCTGGGTTGAGTTCAATTAAAACAAAGAGGCGCGGATGATGTTTTGCCCCGAGTTCTGAGAGATTGGGACCTCTCATCTAATCACAACTTAGGACATGGTAGTTCAGACATTCCGTTTTACCCGGGATAGATGAAGACGGGCGCATGAAATGGCTCTTATAAAGCCGCAAATGTAACCACACGACGCCACTAGGAACATTTGAACCTGACCAGTCTCGGACTATTCAAACGCACGCTAGGATATGATACAGGGCGCTAACCAGGATTTGGCCGCCTAGAGTTGACAATACCTAGGCAGCTGCGTTCTACGAACATAATTGGACTTCTCTTGCGAGAATTCCCGGCTAAGGTTGCATCGCAAAATTATATCACCATCAGAATTGAGCAGCTATAAGATGAATATATTTTGCCTAACCTTGCTTCTGTTTCTACACCACTGTCAGTCAATAGTTGCTTAGAGCATCGGAGGTATGATCCATGAGCTTCTGACTCATTGGCTTCTCCAATTCAGCGAGTGGTTCCAGAGCTAACAATCTGTTAACCAGAGGGTTGTCACCTTCATTTGCTCTAGTATGTTCATTTATAATTTAACTCACGATTGTTGATGTGTGGCCTGCGAGGTCCATTGAAAATAGACGACTTACATCGCTATTAGGGACTCGGAAATTGTCTCCGTCACGAAGTCGACATGCTCATGTTCGCATCCCTTGCGTACTTCCTTTTGTTTTTGGCCACTATGGCTGAAGGACTTGCCCGATACCAGTCCACGCCCCCGAGTGACGTGACTGTCTTGCACGACAGACAATCCCTCAACGATTTTGTCAAGGCCAACCCGGAAACAATCCTCTACCCCGAGAATGGAGGATACTATCTCAAAGATATGGACGAAGAAGTCCTTGCCATCACAGCTGACGACTTAAGCAAAGAATTAGACGCTGCTGTTGCCAGCGTTGATTCCGACCTCCTTGGAAACGACTCTGCTTCCGACAGTTCAGCTGGATCTGGCGCTGCCGCAAATGTCACGAAGAGGAACGAGGATATGCCTTGTTACCCCAACTGTCAGCACAACTACTGCAGTCACCCCCGGTGCTTCAATTCGGCAACCTGTCTGCACTACTCATTTTGCCACGTGTGTTTAACAAGCTCGAGAAAAGTTTGTATCTAGGGCTTGAATGTGTCAGCACCCAAGGTCTCTCATCACATGACCTTTATGTATGCCTGAGCCGTCAGGCTGTTAGCTTTCTTCTGCAGAAAAGATGCGCCCTCCGCATCTTATGCTGATCTCCAACAGATCCTGCTGTATCCGCCATGCGGGCCCTTCGAGGCCTATATAGTCTACATCGGATGCAACACGCGCATATCCATGCTTTATGTTTGCTTATTTCAGATCTCTCTGGTCCGAACTGCGCCATTCCTTCGTGGCTGAGAGCTGCCTAACCAGCTTCTCATCTCTTCTATAAATTGCTCTTCTTTTTGTAGAATAGATTGCAGCGCGTCCATCGATATGTACAGTACAGTACACATAGGTCACTGCGAATCCTGGAGAAGAATCTTGGCCTTCCATCCAATTTGTTGGAGGCGGCCCTCAATGTAGGCTGCGACTTCGCGTAGTGTCGAAGCTCCGCCAACGCATGACTTCGCTTTAAGGTGTTGTGCGAGTCCGCTAAGAGTTTTGAACGACTGAACGAAGCCAAACGCATGTGACTTCGTGATAAGGACGCCGGACAGTGGTAAATAGGCTTTGCGTGGGCAGCAGAATTTCGATGTTGATCAAGTCAGCAGAGAGTGTGGAAAGCAGGCTCCTTGACTAATTCTAGACAGGAGCGAAGTTGTTATGGTATTGACCTCTATAAGGCTATTCACACTTTTCGGCCTGAGGCCACCTGAGAGGTTGGCGATAACGCACCAGTTCGGTGATCTCTTACCCCCCTCCACCGCTGTTTCGTCCGAGGAGAGTTGCCCGCTGACCGATATATTTCTTATGCGGGCTGATACGTATACCTGGTTACCCCTCCTTCTGTTAATAGGGGATATATATAAGATCAGCCTAGGGAGAAGAAGATAGAGCTCTCTAAGAAACAGTCTCTGTTCTAATCCGACTTAGTGCTTATCCTCTCCTACCTAGTTAACAGGCTTACTACCCTGTAAGTAGTTAATATTATAACAATTCTGTTTCTTCTTCTTCGACTACCTAGGAGGGATAATACTAAGGACTCGCTCTATCCTCTCCACTAAGGGGCCCCGTATCCTCCTTATACCTAAAACGAACTAATAACTATAGAAACCGAAACTATCCCGTTAGACCTCGACCTAAACCTTATAGCTACTTAGGCTACTATCGAGAAACTATAGCGCCTAAAAAACCTATAGGACTAAGCGGAACGTCTAAGATCCGAAGTTCTAGGCCGAAGACCCGACGATTTCCTATCGAATTCCTACCGGGAACCCTACTACCTATCCGGAAAAGACTAGGAGATCGAGCTTAAAAATCTGTCTATCTTTACGCTAGACTATATACTCTAAAAACGTTAGGAATAGCTCCTTGGTCTATAATAGATATTCGAGGGCGTACCTAAGCGATATTAAAATAATTATACTAAAATCCTTAGAGCCATTAGCTATATAAACTAAACCTATTAGTAGAGATAGTACTAATACGCTAAGGAAAAGGGATCGACTACCCCTTGAAACCTTAAGGAGGATTAGCCCTATTTTAGGGACTAGACCCTAACCCTTATTAAGAATATAGCTAGTCTCGAATCTAATATAATAGGATAGCTTAAGAGAATCTACTAATACCGAGATAAGGACCCTCGCGAGTTCTATACGCGCCTCGATATACTAGAATAGTTGTGAGATATTCGGTGTGAGATATAGGGCAAGATGCCTAAACCGTCATGCAGCATATCAAGCCAGATTCATAAGGCCTATACAAGATGGCTGAATCTCTATAAGCTTTATGCTATACCATCATCACTGCGGTCAATGACATCAAGTAAGACGTATACAACAGTATACGATCTACATCATCACTACGGTCAATGACACGATCTACATCATCACTACAGTCAATGACATCGTACAATCAAGCAACCACCGATCAAACAGCTACTGCATGAGATCACTATGCATCTAGATCTGTCTGCATGAGATCATCATGCATCATCTAGAACGATCACATGCAAGAGACAAGTTGATTATAAATATGCCCTGCTTTCTCTACCAAGATAATAATAATGTTTAATACATATAAGCAAGATTCAATACAATCAACCAAGCTTCAGTCCTACTTTACTTTTCTCTCATCTTTATGATTCTAAGCCGAATTGAACTTATCCTTCCTATTCAATCAAGAGGAAGAAAGATCAATCGATCTTATTTTAATCATCTTTAATTTATCTTCCTCTTTACCAACCTGCGCAGCATCGCTTGCTCACATAGTATCGCTAGTATTTAAACGAGTATATAATAGCGAATAGTTCCTAGTCTAGTATCCTATATAGGATTTCCGTACTAGAGAACTTCCGCGACTAGTACGCTACTAGGTACTAAATACCCTAGTTATCTAGTTAGGAAAGAATCCCTACTATCGTACTATTAGACGCGTTAGTCTCTAGATAAATTAGTCTAGATAGGTTAAAGTATCTTAATAGAGGTACCGTCTAGAAGGTAAGGATTAGGCGGCGAAATAAGAGCCTCTTATAAAGGATTAGGTTAACCTAGCCTAGCTTACGCCTATTCTTACTTCCTTTTAGGAGCCCTATAAGAGGTAATATAATCCGAGAGTAATCTCGGATAAACCTATAATAGAAATTACAGATTCCTAGGAATACTTAGATATCCTAGTAAGTCTTAGGAACCTCCTACGAAGCAATATCGGAAACCTACCGGAGATCTATTAAAATACCCTTCGAGGAGATCACGAAACTAAGAAACTCGACCTAGTCTTAGTAGAATAAGTACTTACTTTATTTTACGTATAAACCGGCCGATCGTAGTCGGCGAAGTACCTAGAGAAGGTAGTCTATATAGGAGTCTTAGTCCGTCGAAAAGACTAAGATATCGTCGAGATATACGACTTTAAAGATATTAAGTACGTTATAGAGCGTTATATATATATAGTTTTAAAAGGTAGTGGGTATATTTGTTAGGCCGAAGGGTATAATAGTATATTCGAAGTACCTATAGCGCGTCCGGAAGGCTTTTTTCTACTTATCTCCTTCCTAAATACGAATTCGGTAGTATATATCCTAGATATTAATCTTACTAAAAATCTTAGTACCTAAAAGACGGTCTAAAATCTCCGAAATAAGGGGTAAAGAGTACTAATTCTTTACTAAAACCTTATTAAGTCCCCGGTAGTCGATATAGAGACGTAGACTTCTGTTAGATTTTAGTATAAAGAGGATTAGAGCGCCTACTAGGCTCTTAGATTCGCGGATACGGCTATTCTTAATATTTTCGTCGAGATAATAACGAAGTTTAGTAAGCTCTTTCTATAAGAGAGGGTAGATTAGTCCGTAGAGCACTTTCGTACCTAGGAGTAGATTAATCGCGTAGTCGTGGTTACTAGATAAAGGTAGGATATTAGTAGTCTAAGAGGTAAAGGTATCGTGAATCTCTATAAGCTCAGGAGGTAATCGATAGGTATCTGGAGGGTCTTCGGTAGTATCTCTATTAATAGGTAGCTATATCTCTTTAGGTAGGTATACTATAGTAAAGATATACGTATAATTTTAGGCCTATTTTATAAATTTTTTCGCGGGTAGTACTTCGATAGAGGGCGTCCTGAACTACTAAAGGCTACCTCGTCCGGATAGGTATATATTAAGGTCGTGAATCGTAGTTATAGAAAGGAGTATTAGGCTTCTATATAGTCGGGGGTCTTAGTTAATCGCGACGTATACGCGGGTAAATTAACGCGTAATACCCCGGGAATCGGTAGCTTTGAGCAGGATAGTCTAAACTCTATATATTAGCGTTGATTGTTAGTTAATAGCGTAAATAAGGGGTTCGGATAGTTTTGCTTATTAAATCTTATAGGTCTTAACGAATTCGAAGCTAACAAGGTTAACTTTAGCTCTACTATCGAGATCCGTATAGGTTTCGATACTACTTCGTGTAGTAATTAGTATATAGAACTATCAGAATATAAGCAGGCGTGCGTATAAGATCTTACGTCAGCTTCCTACTCTGGTAGATCCTAGAGGAAGCATACCTCCTGCAAGATAAGCTTACCCTGCTTATCCCGTCTGCTACGAAGCACTATCTTTGTTTACTGCTCTCTGATATTTCAGATTGATCTTCAACGATCGCATCAACATTGCCTATCCAGGCAGGAGACTACGCAATACTCCAGAATGACCTCGAATGTTCTTGATTTCCTTATATGATATTTGCTATGTACCCCATGTTATAAATTGCACCCTGATTCCTAGTTAGAATGAATAAGTTTGACATCTCTTTTATCACAGGTAGAATTACCGGGCATAGTAGACCATCTAAATCAACCTTCTACTGCTTGATTCTTCTATCTAATCAGCCGATTGTGTTCTATCCTGATTTGTCTCTCTTCTATAATCGTGGCACTTTGGCTAGTGCGCACGAACGATATTGCTATTCGATTTTATGACGGTTTAATGTACTAGACGCATCGAAAATTCTAATAAGAACTAAGTTCGCGTCCCTACTATAGGGAGAGACGGAGGCGTAAGGTTTAATCCGTCTCGCTACCGTTTCCCTATTTAGCACTTTATATAGTAGTAGGTTTCTCGCTTATACCCTTCGGATAGGTATTCGTGTAGTAGCCTAGCTTGCTATATACGTAGTATATAATACGATCCCGGCCTGTTTCGGTAGGGTTTCGAGAATCCTTCGTAGGAAGTTCGTGAGCAAGCTAATAGTCGTTACTTTAGTAGCTACTACCTCAGTATCTATCTCGATAAGTTCCCCTATAGTAGCCTCTATAGCCGCCTCTTCGGGAAGGGGGAGACCTTTCTAGTCTATCTATCGATTTCTAGGAGGATTCTCTTCTATACCTCTATAAGGGTCCCGATAACCTTTCGTCGTATTTTCGTTTGTAGTTCTCTTCTATTTTATTAAGATCCTAGAAGTAGTAGACGACGTCGATTATATCTTCGCGGGTCTCCGGTAGTTTAATTAAATAGCGACGGATATTAGTTTAGAGCGGGTACTAGAGCTTCGCGAAGTAGGATAAAGCTCTCTCTTTCTCGGCTACCTTTAGGAAGTATTACTTAAGCGTGTCGAGGCGTCTATAGAATTCGCGAGGGTCCTCGTCCCGGTTTTAGTAGATCCTTTCGAGCTAGCCTATTACGTCGGATTTAAGGCTAGCCGTATTCTTGATAAGGGTTAGGGTCTAATCCTTGAAGTAAGACTAATCTTCCTTAAGATTTCGCGAGGTAGTTAGTTCCTTTTCCTTAGTATATTAGTACTATCTCTACCGGCAGGTCGGATTTATATAGCTAATAGCCCTAAGAACCTTAGTACGGTCGTCGTAGTATTACTTCGGTACGCCCTCGAATATCTATTAGAGGTTAATAAGCTACTCCTAGCGTTTCTAGAGAGTGTAGTCGAGCGTAAAGATAGGTAGGTTTTTGAGTTTAATCTCCTAGTCCTTTCCTAACAAGGGGCGAGATTCCGAGTAGAGGTTCGGTAGGGATTCGCTATAGGTTCGCCCTATAACCTTAGATTTTAGGCGATCAACTTAGTCTTGTAGGTCCCTTAGGCGTTATAGTTTCTCGATAGTAGCCTATATAGCTATAAGGTTTAGGTTAAGGTCCGACGGGGTTATCTAGCTAGCCTAGAGGGTTTCGGTCTCCGCGACTGTTAGTTCGTCGAAGATACGAGAGGTATTCGGTACCTCTTCGGTAGAAGGAGTAGAGCGAGTCCTTAGTGCTATCTCTCCTAGGTAGTCGAAGAAGAAGAAATAGAATTATAAAGATAGTCTACTTGCGGGGTAGAAAGCCTATTAACTAGGTAGGAGAGCAAAGCACTAAGTCCGATTATAACAGAGACTGTTTCTTAGGGGGCCTTCTTCTATATCCCCCTACTGATCTTATATATAGTAAACCCTACCACGAGAGGGGTAACTACGTTGGCTTACATGAGCTATATGCGCATCGGCGGATGACTCTCCTCCGTGGAAACAGCGGTGAGAGGGCAGGGATAGGCCACCGAAGTGGTGCGCCATAGTTGATCTCTATGGCTGATCTCCCAGGGTGGCCTGATTCCTAAGGCCGAAAAGTGTGAATAGCCTTATGGTAGGAAATGTCATAATATATTAGAATTAGTTTCTTGGTTTATTTTAATAGGTAGATAAATTACCTAATCGGTTTTATACGAGAAGTCATCGTAGAGTAAGAGACTTCTTAGTATATTTACTATAGATTTTGTTGGAAATGCGTCTGGTGCATAAAACCGTAGAAGAAATCGTTCGTGTATACTAATCTTAGTGCCACGATTATGGAAGAGAGACGAATCAAGATAGATCACAATCGGCTGATCAGACAGAAGAATCAAGCAGTGGAAGGTTGATTCAGATGGTCTACTATGCCCGGTGATTCTACTTGAGATAGAAAAGATGTCAAACTTGTTCTTTTTAACTAGGAAACAGGGTGCAATTTATAACACAGGGAACATAGTGAATATTATATAAGGAAATCGAGAATATTCGAGGTCATTCTGGAGTGTTGCGTAGTCTCCTGCCTAGATAGGCAATGTTGATGCGATCGTTGAAGATCAATCTGATATATCAGAGAGCGGTAAACAAGATGGTGTTTCTTAGCAGGCGGGATAAGCAGGGTAAGCAGGCAGGTTCATGTAATATGATCCTCCAGGATCCACCAGAGTAGGAAGCTGACGTAAGATCTTATGCGCACGCCTACTTATATGTTGACAGATTTATTACTTAGATTTAAGTAGTCTCTTATTAGGTTTTGATTATTAAAGATTAGTAGGCTATACCTAATTAGCTATGCCTCTATTATAGGTATATTATAGTTAATTCGACTAATTAGTGTATAATAGATATCACCGTTAAGATTAATTAGATTATTAGCTAATAGGCTAGTAGGTAGTAGGTTGCTAGCCGAGGTTTCTTTAGCTTCTATAGGGTAATTAGTTATATAACTAGTAATATGGATTTCTTCCTTATTAGATTGCTTATTGAGTATTACTATAATCATCTTCTTCTATTAATCGATTTTTTGATATTTATTTTGATTAGTTTTAGGCCTAATTAGCTAGGGTTTCTAATTAGCTAGCCTACTAGAAGGATACAGATACTAGTAATTAGATACTATATAACTACGTATATAGTAATACGTGTAGTATCTTCCTGAATTAGATAATTTTTTCTAGGGTTTTTTACTAATTCGACGTTTTTGATTAGCTTAATAATTTAATTAGTGCTTTACCTAATATTTAGGCTTACGATTAGCCTAATATTTATATTGATAATTACTATAGCTATCAGCTATAAAGATTTGTTCGGTTGATTAAATATAACCGCGCGATTCGTTAATTAGATTAGCGAATAGCGATTTAATCGAATAGGAATTAGAATCTCTACGAAGAGATTAAATGATGTTTTGTATAATTAGTGTATAAGTTTGATCGAGATTATTTAAGACCTATACGAAGACGATTTGCTTAGGGAAATCGATTCCTAGGCTTACTAGTTCGATTAGTAGGCGTCTTATCCTAGTAAGATAGTTATATATACTATCGAAATCGCCTAATTAGCTATTGAATAGGCTCTTTAACACAAGGAATTCGGTAGTAAATCCTTTTAGCCGATATTAGGTAGCTAAAGTAACCTATACTTAGTAGGCCGATATAGTATCTCCTAGCTAAAAGAGTAGGCTATCTTTATATAATAGCTTAATTAATAATAGAGTATCTCGATTTATCTAATTAATAGTTTTCAATTTATTAGATAGGATAACTAGCTTATTTTAGCCTATCTTAGAGATAGCAGGGCTAGTAGATCTTCTAGGTCTACTAGATCTTCTTCCTAACTAAATCGTAGTGTTTCTATAATTAGGTAATCGTTAATTAGGTAGTAGAGTAATTACTTTTTATAAGACTAGTATTAATTAGGAATCTAGCCTTATTAAATAGCAGGAAGCTTTATATAATTATATTAGATTATATCAATTAGTCTCTCTTGATTAAGAATCGCCTTAATTCGGATAGACTAGGTAATATAATTTCCTTCTCCTTCAAGAGGATTTATGTTATATTTATTAATTATCTTGAGTTTAAAAGACTTCATTAAATTATTGAAGAATGATTGTTTTTGTCAAGAAAGTCGAGATTTCTTAGTGTTTCGTATAGAGAAGTAGACGCGACCGGTAAAAATCGAGTATAAATTTTTAAAAATAAGATGTCGGAGGAGCTTTTTGTTTCTCTTTAAGAGAGAGAAGTTTCTCTTAAAAGTAAGGGATTCTTTGTTGAAGATAGAAGATTAAAGAAGTAGTATAAGCCGAATTGAAGTAGGATTAATTCGGGCTTATAACCTATAAGCAAGCGATACTACGTAGGTTAAATAGAGAGGAAGTAAGATTAATTAATCTTCTTCCTTTGATTGAATAGGAAGGATAAGTTCAATTCGGCTTAGGATTATAAAGGTAAGAGAAAAGTAAGGTAGGACTAAAGCTTGGTTGATTGTATTGAATCTGCTTGTATGTATTGAACATGATTATTATTTTAGTAGAGAAGGTAGGGTATATTTATAACTAACTTGTCTCTTGTATGTGATCGTTCTAGATAATGCATGATGATCTCATGCAGACAGATCTAGATGCATAGTGATCTTATGCAGTAGCTGTTTTATCGGCGGTTGCTTGATTGTACGATGTTATTAACCGTAGTGATGATGTAGATCGTATACTGTTGTATACGTCTTACTTGATGTCATAAACCGTAGTGATGATGGTATAGCATAAAGCTTATAGAGATTCAGCCATCTTGTATAGGCCTTATGAATCCTGTATGGCGGTTTAGGCATCTTACCCTATATCTCATATCTTTTCTATATTTAAAAATTAAAAAGTGCTCTTTATATACTTTAGCTCTTTCCTATTAACAGACTATCCCTATAAAAGCTTACGATTCTAATACTTTCTATATTTATCGCTCCCCTAACGAACAAGATAACTACTCGTAATAACTACTATAAAGCTAACCCGATCTAATTACTCCTCCTCGAAGAGAAAATTAATACGCTAAAAATAATACCGTCGTAAAACAAGTTTAATAAGAAAGGTATATAAATATAGTAAGACATACGACGCAGATATATACGTAGGTATTCGTATCCGGGAGACGGGTTAGGTATATCTTTTGTCTATAGATGCTTCCGGATTTTAGGCTTTTCTTACTTCATAATTAGTATATTATAGAGTCTTCCGCTAGTAAAAGAAAACTAATTTATTAGGGCTCGTACTACCCAACGCTAAGATTAATTACAGGCCGAGATTTAGAGAAGACTAGGGAAGACACAACTATTATAAGCGCGCGATAAAGATTTCAAAACGCAAATACTACTAGTCAGGCTACCTATATATATATATCATTAGTCTCTATTTTCCCTATTATTTCTATAATATATCCTAGAAGACTATTGCGGCGTGATTTTGATCTCAAATATATAATACTAGAACGTACCTTAATAACAGCCGTATTGATTCATATTTTGTACTCGACGTTTCTAGAAGCTACGTTAGGAACGGCAAGGGTCCTTTCAGGATCACCATAGCTGTCTATCTACTTCGCCTCTTTCCAAATTACCACACGTAGATCTGTATCTCTTGAGAGAACCCTTCGTGAGATAGACCATAGTATCCCCTCCTTCCAAGCTATTCCAGGCAGACTTGCTACTCCGGATAGAGCATATCCTGAGACAGGCCACAGTTTTCCCTCCTTCCAAGCTATCCCAGGCAGATTTGCTACTCCGGATAGAATGCATCCTGAGTTATAGAAGAGGACAAGCATCTTCCAGGCCGGGTTTTTCTTGAGCAATTTTGTCTCGAATCCGAACTTCCAGCCCGTGATGGTAAGTTGTTTTATGATCTCCTTGACCCGCCGGATCATCTCTGAATCTCTCTAGACAGCGCATGGTATAGCCCAGTTCGTTGGCAATCTCAATCCAGACGTTAAACTGCCCTTCATCGCCGCGGAAGAAGACACTGGGCCGATCGTGAAGGCCCTCTTGCAAGAAAGTACTGGCAAAAATGTCATTGGCTATAGGGGGTGGTGTACCCTACGCGAAGTCTCCGAGGCATTAGGATCTGTGCACGAGGCAAACTGAAGTGCCATCGCTCACAGAACCTACGCCAAGAGGGGTTGACGTAGATCTCTGACACGGTATTTATATATGCAAAGCATTCTTAATCATGGTAGTCCTTGACTGTATCATCAGTTTTGAACAGGCTAATAGAAAATTTTGGACGGGTACGGTAGAACGGACTATCCCCGCATAGAAAATTCAAGAAGGCCGAGGAGATAATCACTAGCACCTAAAACAACATTCCTTACCCTCAATTAAAGCTGGTGTTAGATACCCCATAGATTATTATCCACTGCTTTGCATGCCTCATATTTCAATATTTTTGCCCATATTCTTCATCGCCCTATTCTCATTAAAACGATCCTTTATTCCGCATCAACAGAAACACCAATTAAATGCTCGGTCATATACACGAACGTGTCCAGGATCTGGGTCACGCCCCACGACGCGTTGGTCCAGTAGTAGCCGTCCGTCATCACTAACGAGTCGGTCAAGCCGCGGATATTCGAGTACAAGCTGTGGAAGATGGGCGCGAACGAGTACATCTCAGCTCGACGACGCGATGGACATGATCGGCACGCAGTCGTCCTTGGGCGTCGGCATCTTCGCCGTCTCGATCATGTGTGCCTACGAGAAACAGGGCGACACCAATGTCCCGCACTCCGCCAAGTACGAGTTCAGCATCAATTACCACAGCTTCATCCACTTCGAGACGACTGACTAGGACTAATGCTTACCCACTATTTAGACCGCACTTTTGACACTGTAGGATTTCAGCACAGGTGTGTAGTTTTCCGAATGGAGGTAAATCTTATGAGATCAACCCATCTCCTCGTCTTTCCCACAATCTGTCGACCTCAAGAAAAATGAGTTAACAAGCGTCAATCATAGCCCTGGAATCACCCCCAATCATTGACTATCTCGTTCCACCGTTGACTATCGTTCACTAATGCATAATTAAAGCCACAGGCAGGTATCTTATGTATAACGGATCATATGCTTCATCTTTTGACATACCAACTTCAACGCTCAGCTTCGCGGAACCGGTTATGTTCCGAAATAGTAGTGTTCGTGTGGGCCTGCGTTAGCGGCGACATACTCTCTACTAGAGCAGTCCATATATAACTAGCGGACAAGGTACCCCGCACAGTCGCGTTGTTCAACATCAAAGCCCTTGCATTTCTTAAGGGTACATTAGTCTATTTTAGGTTAAGAGTCCCGAATCTCTATTAGGCCCCACTGATCACCGCCTATAAGGCTGAGTAACGTTATTACTTTAGCTCTTTCCCCAACGTACATTAATATTCCAACGTGCTTTAGAGATAGGTCGGGTAGGAAAGTGAAGCTCAAATTAGGATAGCTCTGAATAGGCAGTATATCCCAACTATTCTGTACCTCGTAGTAGTTGTCCGTGTCAAAATAGGGCTCAGGGGACCGCAGGAAAAGGAGTCATAGAAACCTTGAGCCCTCAGATATTTATTGGAAACCACCATCAGTCAATACCAATCCCAGAGACACTCCACTCGATCCCCGGAGGGTATGTGGCTACCCCTGGGAACTGTACTAGAAGTTCCAGGAGCAACAAAGCTCACAATCATGTATCATACGGTGCGAAGGCAGGATCTAGACTGACTCAAAATGTGGTGAGCCTGAGATGGGAGCACATGTAGTGCGACGTCTTCTCTAAATCTCGGCCTGTAATCAATCTTGGCGTTGGGTAGTGGGAGCCCTAACAAGTTCTTTCACTAGCGGAAGACTCTGCAACATACTAATTGTGAAGTAAGAAAAGCCCAAAATCCGAAGCATCTGCGGACAAAAGGTGTACCTGACCCATCTCCCGGTATGCGAATGCACACGCATACATCTGCGTCGCACATCTTACTCTATTCATATGCCTTATAAACTTGTTTTGCGACGGCATTGTTTTTGGCGTATCAATTTTCTCTTTGAGGAGGAGTAATTAGATCGGGTTGGATTTATGGTAACCGTTACGAGTGGCCACCTTTTTCTTTCGGGGGCGCGATAAATGTGAAACGCAAGCTCTTGTTAACAGGAAAGAGCCAAAGTGTGCAAAAGGGCAGTTTTCAATTTTTGAACGTACAAAAGACCACGACTTTCCGGCAAGGAAAATCGTTGTCTTTTGCGGGTTAGGCAATACTTGGGCGCTAAGACGGCGGGTAGTTAGGGCTTCACGTGATATTAATACTATTCGGCCATGCCTCCGAAAATACGTGGGAGGAGAAAGCAACGCGGAAAAACGGCTATCCGTGCTTAAACTCGAGTCCTTAAACTAGACCTACAACACTATATACATGCTTTATCCTGCAAAAGGGTAGCATCCGATAATTTGATAAATCCCGTCATTTCTGCTCGGCAGGTGGGACAGCTCTCCATTCCAAGACCTCTCAAGCATAACCTGCCTAATATGTGCCCACATTGAATGACCACCCAGCGATCTAGCTATCTGTAGCAGATATTGCACTCTAAAACACGCTTTTCTCTTTGCTGGTAAAGTTCCTCTTGCGTCTTTTGTTGCTTCTCCCTCTCCTGGAGAAGTTTATCCCGAAGTATTCGATTTTTCTCTCGTAGCCGTTGGATTTCATAGCTGACTGCCTTTTGAAGCTCCTTAAAGGCGTTATCCTGGTCCATTATTAGTTAAGGAAGAAGAAGGTCTTGTAAGGAACTAGTACTAAAGTAGATGGCTCCTTCGTTTCTGTTCTTTTGCGATTGCGTAATAGTGTTGTATCCACCTCCTCATCGACTGCTTCACCGATCATGCTCTCAAAATCCCGGTAACTGTAATCACGGCGAGTGGCCCTCCGAGGTCGTGAGCTACATAGCTAGAGGCTTAGCAATTCCTCGTCATCGGCGATAATAATCGCGTTGGAGGGGTTTGCTATCGTTATCTTTGTCGCCACGCTTAGGGGAGGAAAGTCGAAGGAAGAGGAAAAGAGAATATCAGAGCACGCAACCAGCAGGGGGAAGGAGGCCCTTTATATTCCTGAGATCCAACGGTGACGGACTCAGCCCCGGGAAATAACTGGACATTGGTGCGATCGCAATCTTCTAAGCTGCATTGCACAATTGGACATCAAGCCGTGATAGCGACGAAGCTAGGCTATAGCGTTGCATGCGCTGCCCCGATGAGGCAGACAGTATATACCTATATTTATCCGCATCCCCCGGCTTGACCGCTGTTCAGGAGATCATGGCCTGCTTACTCTTGTCTTTGAAGTTCCTGCACCGGATTCGGGCAACGCTTGCGACTGCGCACGTGATGCACATCAAAAGCATATTTGGTGTAGCAAAGCCACTTCACACTAATTGCACTTGATTGGCTTTTCTTTATATGAATAGCGTCAAATGGCGCGTAACACACCCAACGTCATGATACATCTGGAAGCGAACATGGTCAGGGAGCCCCTTATTTGCAAAAGATTGAAAGCAAGCCTCTGGCTTCTCGGAATTCTCGAGGTATTCCTTAGTAGCACGCGACGGCTTGCCAGCGACAGAAATAGGTGGCTGGTATGAATCGCTCTTGTTTCGTCTCGGTTAGATTCATTACTGACACTGATTGACCTCAGTCGCGTTGTCTTTAAGAGGATCAAGTTCAATTTCGCATGGGCGTTGATTTATAATCTCATCGCCCTACCTGTGGCTGCTGGAGTTTTATATCCTGTGAAAGCCAGTTGTGGTCATATCAGACTCGACCCAGTCTGGGCAAGTTTAGCCATGGCTCTAAGCAGTGTGAGCGTTGTCTGCAGCAGTCTCATGCTTAAGAGCAGGCTACCAGGGATTGGATTTAAGCTGTCAAAAGATCGCCAATGCGATTAGAGTTGGAACTTGGCTATGTCGTAATCGATGTCGGTAGATTTGTGATACACCGCGATTGCCCGTCTACCGCTAAACTCCACCATCTCCCCAAGAGCAGATCTTCGTCTTCAAGCGAAAAACCACTCCATCCCTTGAATACTCGTCCCAGCACCACGTATCGATGTCTGCTCATCGCTGGGGGGTCACTACGGTGGGAAATCAGACACTCACGAGTTGTTTCCCGATTCTTTTCTTCAAAAAGCACTAAGCTAGGGTTGGTTACCCTCCCTACTTAGCTATACTAGTGATGCGAGCTGTACAAACTACAGCCTAAAGCGAGACAAGTTGTGAGTAACACATATCACGACTAAAGTTTGAAATAAATCATATTTCGGAGGTGTTGTAGCACAAATCAAGCAATCAGAAGAAGACAGTCGAAGAGGACAAGCTCAGGGAACAGATCCAAGAAATGAAAAGTGAAAGTAATATCAAAGAGAGCGAAAACACGCCAAACAATTTCCAAACACACACAGCGAATGAGTGGCGTTTCGGAGAAACGGCTAGTGTGTGGGCTCACAGTGTTCTCTTGCGAAGGGCTCGGGGGCGGTATATGGAGTAGTATGCCTTTTCACTCATTTTTCGATGTACTGTAGGACACACTGCTGGCCTCGACTGATCCTGCTATTTATGCTAAACTAAATTAGCTTTGGTCATTTATTCGTATTCGTAGCGAACGAACAATGCAGTGTTCACACGTGCAAGTGCCTGGTTCACAATTGCAGACACCACTTGTAGTGCATCCACAGTCAGCACCCATGATGGTTGATAATTAGAGGTAATTATAGGTAATGATAAATATTTGGAATACCGGTGTCGCGCAAAGAAAGTAGTAAGGAGAGTTAACTCGGAATATTTATACCTATCCACACTACGAATGAATCATGACGTAATCGTGCGGGGTGGTACATTGATGTTCCATTAGTTTTTAACGCACTCGCAGACCCACCCGACGCCCTCACCGCCTACTATATATAGCAAGGGAGGTGTGTACTCCGTACGGAGGTACGCTTTGCACTATGGCTGTTTGCAGACTTACAGTCGGTTGGTTCGTTGGTTGGACCGGTACACACTCACACACTCTCTTCTTGCCCCACCGCCAAGACCTTAGCGCAGATCATCTATTGAGCGGGCCGCATCAACTTGAGGGGCTCGGTAAAATGCGCCGTGTACGTTACAGTAAAATCTCAGTTAATATTACATTACGCGTCTGGAAACAAAGCATATGGAATTCCATGGAATCCTATGGTGAATATTCGCAAATCATACGGAAGACGTTGATTCGTTTGCATAGTTTTCTTTAATAAATTAACCACTCTTTCTGATGGTTCCGGTAGTACTCATTCTTCCATATGCATACTAGTCTATACCAATTCAGCTCGCTTTGACAAGATTATATGGTAGATTATCCCCTCGTCCGTCCGGGAAGGACAATTAGCGCATTTCAATTAGCGTATTATATTATCCAATAGGTTATCGGACTAAAATATTCGATGTGTTATTGGATATAGGGCTCCACTATCTACTAAGTCATCAACGCGTGTTTTTCTACACGCGTAACCCCCTACCAACCTGCCTACCAACCTGCCTACCAACCTGCCTACCAACCTGCCAATAAATCTGCCATGGCTCCAAAGAAATCTACTAAGGCTACACGGAAGCGTACGCTTGACGAGATTACTGCCGAATTACCTACTAAGGAAGAACTCTCTCGGCAGCTAAAGCCCTTGATCCCTTCCTCCGAACCTCTACGGCTGCACCTACCTACTAGCATTGACCTAGATAGCCTATACGCGATCTTTACACTCTTTATTAGCGAAGAGATTTTCGATCGTATCAGCCAATCTACTAATGTATACGCGCAGCGAAATCTAGCGAAGCTAGCTACCACTGCTACTACTACTACTACTCGCGCGTGGAAGGATACTACAACTGCAGAGATCAAGGTCTTCTTTGGTATTCTTATTTATATGGGTGTTCACCCTGAGCTACGCATTGATCTCTACTAGGCGCAAGATAGACGAGAAGGACCACTATATACTCCTCCGCTTTATATGACCCTTAAGCGCTTTGAACAGATTAAGCGCTATCTTCATATATCTTACCCTGACGAAGATGAGATGCGATCGGAGAAGGATAAGAAGCAGTGGTAGTATAAGCTAGACCCTCTGGCTTTCTTCTTTAAAGAGGCTGCTGAAAAGCACTACCAACCAGGTTCTAATATCTCTATCGATGAGACTATGGTTCGCTGCTTTGGCCGTACGAAGCATACTGTCAAGATGCCTAATAAGCCAATTCAACAAGGTTATAAGATCTTTGCCCTCGCAGAACATGGCTATATTTGGACATTTATATGGAGTAGCCGCCTATAGGGGATCGCGGAGATGTTTAAATATGAAGGCCTTAGCCCTACGGCAAGAATGGTGCTTAAGATGGTCAAGAAGCTTCCTGGCCTAGCTAGTTCGATGGCTAATCTTCCTGCTACCCCTATAAGCAATTCGCATACTAATCTTATGGCCAATTCGATGGCTAATCTTCCTGCTACCCCTATAAGCAATTCGCATACCAATCTCATGGCCAATTCGATGGCTAATCTTCCTGCTACCCCTATAAGCAATTCGCATACCAATCTTATGGCCAATTCGATGGCTAATCTTCCTGCTACCCCTATAAGCAATTCGCATACTAATCTCATGGCTAATTCGATGGCTAATCTTCCTGCTACCCCTATGAGCAATTCGCATACCAATCTTATAGCTAATTCGATGGCTAATCTTCCTACTACCCCTATGAATAATTCGCATACCAACCTCATGGCCAATTCGCCGGCCAATTCGTATACCCTAGCACCCTATATTGTCTACTTAGATAACTACTTTACCTCGGTAGCCCTTTTCAAAGAGCTTCGAGATATTCAATGTGGTGCATGTGGTACTACCCGCCCTCAAAATAGGATACCTTCTTAGCTCGTTGAGCTAAAGGATCACATTAAGACGATCCTATAGGGTATACTCTATGCAGCAGAGGCTGAAGGGGTTCTATGTCTTGCTTGGCAGGACAATAATATAGTCCTTCTACTATCTACTATCTACTCGCTAGAGATATACACTCCTACTAAGCAGAAGCGGCCATCACCAACCTCTACGAATGCAGCTATCTCGCGTATACCTTTTAGTGATGAGATAACTAAGGAGCTCGAGATTCCTACTGCTATCAATGACTACAATCACTATATAGGTGGTGTGGATATTGCAAATCAGTATAGGGCTTCTTATGAAATTCATCGAAAGTGCGAGCGTGTCTGGTTCCCTCTGCTTTTCTTCTTTATTGATGCTGCAATTATTAATGCTTACCGCATTTAATATATCTTTAAGAAGCAACAGGGGGCTAGTGAGCTATCTAGTTAGCTAGATTTTCGGCGAAAGCTCTACCAGCAGCTCTTTGCCTTTGCACCTTCGCCAGTACCAAGGCCAGTACCTGGTATAAACCACCAGCGAATTCAATTCGATAGGCGAAAAGCTTGTGTGTGGTGTCAGTATAAGAGAGAAAAGGGCAAAAGAGGCCAACAGGCCAATCGGTCAAGATCTGGTTGTTTAGAATGCGGCAGTGTAAGCCTATGTGTAAAAGGGCAGTGTTGGGACGAATTTCATAGAATTAGCTAGTCGATTAGGCCTGATTAATTACCATACTGAACTGTGACCGCGATTAGCCAATTAGTACGCGTTATTCATATACGCTAGTATAGCCTAGTAAAATACGCTAATTGTCCTTCCCGGACGGACGAGGGGATATGGTACATTGTATGGTAGATTGTGTGGGACAAAGATCGAGATTCTTGAGGGCACATTGGTCCATTTTGGGTTAGCAGTCCCGAATCTCCACTGGGCCCCACTGCTCACCGCCAATAAGGCTGAGTGACGTCATTGCTTTGGCTGTTTCCCCAACGTACGTTGATATTCCAACGTGCTTTAGAGATGGGTTGGGTAGGAAAGTGAAGCTCAAATTAGCATCGCTCTGAATAGACAGCATATCCTAACTGTCTGTACCTCGTAGCAGTTGTTCTTGTCAAAATGGGGCCCAGGGGGCCGCAGGAAAAGGAGACATAGAAACCGTGAACCCGCGGATGTTTATTAGAAACCCTCATCAATCAATACCAATCCCAGAGACACTCCACTCGCTCCCCGGAGGGTATGTGGCTGCCCCGTGGGAACTGTACTGGAGGTTCCAGCAGCAACATAGCTCCTAGAGTCGACTTACACGTTCTTGGAACTGGTAGAGCTCGCGCTGTGTAAGCTCATGTACTCCGTATATCCATCACATCAATCCCATGTACGCTCCAGGCAACCCCAGAGGTACTTGAGGACCCAGGGACCCGCTTTTGACCTCTAAGAATGGCTTGAGGTTCTAGGAGCAGTAGAGTTACCGGGACTGCCCAACACGTTTCTGAACTCGATGTGGCCGTGAAAGAAAGGAGTGGATCCGTACATGAAGCAGCCCAAAAGTTTCTTCATCCATATTTTGAAGGAATTCTGTTCCAAGGATCGACGGAAGTGTTTCTGGGAACTTTACCTAGTGTTCCAGGATCAATATACCTCCCAGGATGGGTGAGGCAGGAGCAAAGGGTCCTCATCATCAACGGGGAAGATATCACATGTTGGAACGAGTCTACCGCAAGAACCACATGTCGATCTTTTCGAAGCATTTGAGGTCATTTCCTCATACCTGGAAGCCGATTTTCGTATATCAGAGGGCGTTATTTCTGGTGGGAAGGATTGAGTAGCGGCCGCATGACGCTCATATTCAGCACGCAAAACGCTAACAGCTTTATTTAAAGCGTCATCAGGAGGCTGAGCGTCTATGACTCCCTGCCTCTTGGTATGGGGTCGTGGAAGCGGGCGAAGTCGGCGGGTCACATTAGCAGCCGATGAAGCGAGCCTAGGTAATCCGCTTCTCACGGCATCAGAGGGGTATAGAGAGACCCCTTCAGTGGCAGTAGTTGGGATCAAGCGGCTGTGGTATTTCTGGCGACAGCTTAGGCGACACCTATCGCATGTTTTATACCGCGGAGATTGCCACGGATGATAGCATTGAGAGCAGATCTCTGGGTGAGAAGGCAGGACTAGATCCATAGAGAGTGCTATAGACTGTATAGAAGTGGCGCCTGGCTCCTCAACAGCCGCAGGACGATGACGGCGCCAGTGGCGGCGGCATTATAGTCGGCAGGCCTCGCACGTTTTATATAGGAGCGACTGCTTAGGCCGTTTACATGAGGAGCATTGCAAGCTATGCGGCGAAGCTAAGGCCATAGGAGAGGAGCAAGTCGGGAACGCAAGGAGAGAAATGTATAGGAAGGCAAAGGAAAACACCGTGTACAGCGGGCGGGGCATCAGAGCATTTGAATATAAAGATGAATAGAGATAGATAAGACATAGCGGTGAACAACGGAGACGGGAATTATGTATAGAGAATGGATAATAGAAGCAGGAATATATTTCGATATGGAAATTCACAAAAGGCAGTAGCGAACGTGGAAGGTCCAAAATACTATGGAGGGTTGCACGACATAATATACAAGGATGAACCCTGCAGAGCACGCGAGCCGGCAGTAGGGCAGGAGAGCGAAGACGAACGGAGACAACCCGAACACGAGAAGAAAGGAACGTGACCTGGGATCCAACCAAGCTCCAATGAGAGAGAGGCTTGGCGGAGAGGAGGGTGTGTGTTTCTCGCTGTGTTTTTGCTGTGTCCATGTCGGCGTCGCGCATCCGTGGGGTTAGTAACCCCTTTCACTCCGTTCCTCCGTTTCAGGGCATACATTCTGATTGATCCCTGTGGCTGTTCCAAACTTCCTAAGCGGTGAACTTTGAGCCTCACCTGATAAGGCCTGTCGTGGCCAGATTGCCGTTCGCGGTGTTAGGCTGCCGTCGTGGCGCGGCTAGAACAAGTTCCCAGATAATGCGGCCAACAGTTGTCCGCGGTTGGCTGCATCACTTCTATGCAAAGCCTGACGTCGTTGCCATCTCCCCATTTTGAGCATTACCTTAAAAGCTTTGACCAGAGAGGTCGCAATCTAGGCTTAGGGAGCGGCTCAAATATCTTCCTTCTGCACTCCCGGAAGACTTCAGGCCTCAATTCCCCCCCCCCCCCCCCTCCTTTCCACCCAAACGACTGATCACACAAATGGCATCTAACGGGCATATGGATCAGCATGCCCACGAAGGCAATCATAGGATGGAACTGGCAATGCCCACGGTTTTTGTAGCGAGCACAAAATTGACGCTGCTTTTTTCTTGGTGGTCAACAGACACTGTCTTCTCATTCTTGGTGACCCTCTTAGTTTTATTCAGCCTGACCGTGCTGAATCAGTACCTGGGCGCGTTGAAGTTTCAGCTTGACCAACAAAAATCCCGTCGCGAAAGCCACGAGGATGTGCCCCATTTCGATCCACTACCCTCGTGCTGGCCTCGAAATCGTGCCTCCAAGGACCGTGTCAGTCCCCTTCCCATGAATATCGAATTCGATGATGACAGCACCACCCACACCGATGCCGGCCCCACGATCCCATCGTCAGGATTCCGATATCGACTGTGCCCGGATGATACGGACAGACCCAACCAGATCACCTCTGATCTGAAACGGTGGAGCGCCGCTAAGCGCCGGAGTTGGCGACAAGGCTGTATGCTCGCTTTATTTGAAGGAGTGCGCGCCTTCCTTAGTTATACTTTGTGAGTCTACGTAGTTTCTACGCAGGGCGTTCTTTGTGCTGACATCCAATCATACAGAATGTTGACCGTCATGACTTTCAATATCAGAATTCTGTGTGCGATTATTTGGGGCATCGTTGTAGGCGAACTGCTTTGGGGCCACTATTCACCGCCATCGCGTGGTTTGCAGCACGGCGCGTGTCATGGTGGTTAGAGTTCTGTTCCAGTCCTTCAAGCTGCCACCGAGGCTCCAGCGGTAGGGCTCACAGCTTATTTAAGCGGTCGGTAGTGGAACCCCCCACTCCCCACACACACTTCCACTTCGGGAAAGGGCCAAGGGAGCATGTACGCTTAGGAGGAACCAGAATCGAGATAGTACCAGGTTGTCACGAAAGTACCATAACACCTTAAGGGTAACAAGCTATAAGGAAGGTTACATTGGAATATAGGAGCCTGCTGGTAATACTTCATGTAGCTGCGGGCGATAAACGCCAAACCGTCATACGGTCATACCTGCCCAGAAGCTGGCTGATAAAGACCCAACGTGGACCGCTGAGGCCCGCTCCGCGAGATATGCGGGAACTAAAATCGAGCGATCGGGGATTTCCACTAATAGTATTTGGTTTGCTCAAGGATGGTCCGCTCTGCTCGATAATTACGTCCGTAACTATACGGGCACAAAACCGTTGTTTGAAAGTGTACAGGTCCAATTACCACGCGAACTGCGCCTGACTCGAGAATTATTTATTGGCGCGAGATTGAGCGAATCCAGGCTCCCGAAATTCGGAAAGGAACGACGCAAGGAAACGATCATTGCAAGGAAGTTACTTCCAGATGGTGTTGGGTCTTACCCGCACAAGCCTAGCGTTTGCGCAAATTTGAGTAAGTTGCTTCAACGCCCAGCCAAAGAAAGTAATGAGACCTGCGACGACTGGTATGGAAAACAGTAATTCGCGAGGCCCACTTAGCTGTCAGCCTCTCGAGTCTGGCCCCTGGATCTGGCCCAAGATGGACTAATCAGAAAGAAATGAAATTCCTAGCCCTCGTTACCTCCATGTACTTATAAACAGCTGGTCAAGCTGGCCTGGTCGCTCTCTTTTCGCCTCCATGCTTTCACCCTCGAGCCTCCAACATCCTCGAGACTGCCGCAACTAGACGAACATAATGGCGTCTCACAATCGAGACAAAGCCGAGGAAGGTGTAGGCGTCCACACAGCCACGCTGGAAGCGCAGGCAAATGCAGACGACCAGAGCTTAGAGCAGAGGAATGAGAGAGAAGCGCTTGAGCACCCCGATGAGATTACACATTACGCACAGGCTGGAATTCAGAAAGCCGAAGCTACAGCCCTGGTATGGTCCAGAAAAGCGCTCTATGGCACATATGCCTGGTATGTCTCCCGAAGTAATGAAATAGGTTCATCACATGAATCAGTTCAGTTATTTACTTTGTCCATAATCCTTGGGCGAGACTAACAGAGGATACCCCTTCCCAGGATCTGGTTCTGCTTCTTCGTGCTATCTATGCAATCATCGCTTAGCAACAACATGATCTACTACGCATACGCGAACTTCGCTTCAGCGCCACAAATATCCCAAGCTTATATCGTGTCGACCATCGTGGGGGGAGTTCTTCAACTTCCAATTGCGAAGACTCTGAATCTTTGGGGCCGCGCCGAGGGTTTCCTGACATTCTTGGCGGTTTTCATCCTTGGATTGATCATAATCGCCTCTTGTGATGGTCCCAACGGGTTTGCTGCTGGCTACACCTTATACTGGATCGGCTATTCGGCCCTAAATTTCATTCTCTCCGTGTTTGTCGCCGACGCATCCGGATTGAGAAATCGAGCCTTTGTTTATGCCTTTATCGGTACACCAACGATCTGCACGGCCTTTGTTGGGCCGCTCGTTGCCCAGGCATTCGTCGCTCACTCGACTTGGCGCTGGGCTTACGGCTGTTTCGCAATTATTACCTTTATTTTTTTCGTGCCACTCGCCGTCATTTTCAAATTCTATCAACACAAGGCCGAGAAGCTGGGACTTTTCATGCGCACATCAAGTGACCGAACCACGACCCAGTCAATCATCCACTACATCCATGATTTTGACGTCGTTGGTGCTTTCATTCTCATGGCTGCATTTATTCTGTTCCTCCTGCCCTTCAGTCTCCAAACTTACGGCTTTACCGGATACTCCTCAGCAACGTTCATCGCTATGGTAGTCATTGGACTCTTGCTCTTCCCGCTCTTTGCTCTCTGGGAGGCCTACTTCGCCAGAACCCCTTTCATCAGATGGGAGCTGTTCAAAAAGCGCACAGTTCTTGGAGCTTGTATCCTGGCGGCTATTATCTTCTTCAATTACTACACGTGGGATCAATACTTTTACTATTATGTGCAAGTGGTTTACAACCTCGACACATCCAAGACGGGATACATGACACAGATCTACGGCGTTGGATCTACTATCTGGGCGGTCTTGTTCGGTATTTGGATTCGCAAAACCAAATATTTCAAGAATGTTTGTCTCTTCTTCGGTGCACCACTGCTGTTACTTGGTGCAGCTCTTATGATCCACTTCCGAGGCTCGCAAAGTGACATTGGATACCTGGTTATGTGTCAAATCTTCATTGCCTTTGGGGGTGGAACCCTTGTGATCGGAGATGAAATGGCTGTCATGGCTGCCGCTGACCGTGATGGCGTTCCGTTGATGATTGCCATGATTAGCTTGTCTTCGAGTGTTGGCGGATCCATTGGATACGCTGTTGCAAGCGCCATTTATGCCAATACGTTCCCTCATGCACTACTCAGGGCCCTTCCAGAGTCGACCAAGGCGGATTACGCCACGATCTACGCCGGTGGATCAGCTGCCCAACTGATGTATCCTCCAGGGAGTGAGACAAGAAATGCGATCAACTATGCATGGGCTTATAGCCAGAAGTACGAGTGCATCACGGCAGCTTGTCTCGTTGTTCTTGCTTTCCCGGCGATTGCCATATGGAAGAACTACAATGTCGACAGAAAGCAAGTAAAGGGTACCGTCATCTAACACGATACTTGGGGGTTGTTGCGTGATTGGGAATGCCGTGGAGCGAGTTAAAGAAACAAAACATTATGACAACTCGACAGAGACCCTCAAGTCATTTGGAAAGTACAAGACGGGATCGTTTATAGTACGGATTCATCTTTAATTCGGTTACATGATACAGTCAGCTTCTCAGAATGCATGCGCATTACTTTCCGAATGAATAATATTGTGTCTATGAAGACAACTTGAAAGCTATCACATTCATCGGGAGTGAGAGATATTTAGATCACCCGGGCACGATGTAACCTATAGTCTTCAATGTTCCTCCTGGGTCAAAGTTTGCACCGTGAAAAATGGATCCATTTCCTCCTGAGACTTACTGTAGATTGCTAGAAACCCATAGGTTATGAGAATGGAGATGAAGAGCACTAACTTGAAAGTGAGAGTTGGAAGTGAGATGACAATTTAATTTCGCTACTGTAGTTGGATATGTCCGTGCACTGCACCCGGAAAGTATCCTTCAACCCGCCAACTCATATCACATGCGTGCCTTCGTGTCTGTTCTTTCTCAATTGAGCACTGTCAGCCGAAAAATCCGCCCCTGCCGAGGTCAGCGCCGGTTCTAATAGCAGAACTATACTAGTATTATCATTTATAGTTGCTCGTTTCTCGTCTTGTTGAGATCGGCCCCACTCCCTTGCAGAAATCTGCTCAATTCCACTCGAATCCTTCCAATTCTTAGGTATCCACAAAGTATTCATGCCCTTCGATCGCACGCACGGCGTGAAACGCCGTGCGTGCGCCACACATCTTGAACTCTAGCAAATTCTGTATACGCGTACCTCTTGCATAGGATTCCCATATAAAGGTACATAATCATACCGAATAGATTTCTCAATCTAGGATTGATAGTTGATCAAGGGATATGAGGAAATCGGTGCCTCTGAATTCGGCGTGCACCCCGTTTAAGGGTAAACTTCAGCTCGCACATACGCTCACGCGTGTAGACGAGGTGTCGCGTGTGGCTACTATTGGTAGGCGGAGGTGGGCGGTGTAGGAAAGCGGTAGGAGGAGGGAGTACCGTGTTCCAAATACTAATGAACGGCCACTGTAGGCTTATATCTTTAGATCTTCATTACTGAATATATAATTCACTATGTCCTGCTTTTACTCTTTCTGTTGGCAAGGGAAATTTGTGGCAAGATATATGATTATCAATTTATTTTTTCTCTCAGAAACGATACTAAGAGGAAAGTTTAACACATTATGTCAGAACAGGCAGATAGTATCGAGTAATATGCATGTTGGCGAATGAGATCAAGCGGAACCAGCATCAGATGAACAAGGTGGTTAATTCAGTCAAAATAGAAGATGCTGGGGGAGGTTGAAATACCCCTGAATGTTGATGGTACTTGGGATACGACAGCCAAGTTACCAGGAAAAACAAGTTACCGTACAGAACATAAGGAAATGGGGGTCAATCTGGTCTCCTCTTGTCGTAGCGATAAGTTACTGCTCCACTCTTTAACACATTATAATTATCTTGACTAAAGCTAAATCCTACTTTATTTATGAAATAATAGGACTATTCCTTTTCAACTATTGATTTTACTATTAAAAAGACCGTTGTACCAGGTAAAATTACCTAGATATTAAGGGAAAACATATAGTAGGAAGTATGTACCTCTTTATAGTAGGCTTTACAAAAGGTACCAGTGTTCAGGAAAAGTTAGTTCCGGATGTGTGGCGCACCCACAACGGGACCCAGTGTGGGTGTAGCCAATGGGCATGGATAAGGAAAAGCAGAGAAGCGATTCGCGTCCCCAAGGCTTGTGGAAGGTGTGACGAAGTCTTAGTTATTGAGTTTTCACTGTTGCATTCTACGATGAGAGCCTTGATTTTACTGGATTGTGTTGTCTGATATTCCGATGCCTCAAGCGTATCTTCCCCGAGCTTAGTTTCGGGAAAGCAAATATATTCATTCCTATTGGATCTCATCGTGCCCAAGATCGTCAGATCTCGGCTATAACTGCTAAACAGGTATGTAGACTGCGGCCTTTCACGGGGCAACGACAGTTGTATCGTCATTTGATGGTCCATCGCTTTTCTTGACACTCTTCCACTCCACAAACAAAGTTGTCACAAAGGCAGCCAGCATTAAAGCCAGGCTGACGCGGTAAGTGTCTCGCAATCCACTCATGTACGCCTTGATCACTCCATCCAGCTGATCGAGCTGGCCCAAACTTGCCAAGACGTGTCTCATCTCGGTAGCTCCTGCGTTGAGGATGACACTCGGGTCGACTTCGGGAGCGTATACGTAGATACCTGCTTGCAAGCCATTCTGGAACACAGACTGGCCCACCGCGATAAATATGGCGCCACCCAAAGTCTGCAGGAACATAACTGCGGCAGTTCCCACTGGAATATCCTCGGGCTTCAATACCGTCTGCACAGCTGTCATTGGGATCTGAAGACCCGCACCAATTCCTGCACCGACAACAATCTGGTAGCCGATCCATTTCGCCGTAGAAATATCAACATCGTATAAGGTGATCAGACCCGATCCGATAGCAGCAATAGCAGTGCTCCCAATCAAGAATGGTGTATAATAACCGGCTGCTGTCACCAAAGCACCAACTATGATAGATGAGACCACGGTGGCAAGCATGAACGGCAGAATCTGAAGTCCAGCAGTCATTGCAGTTGATCCTCTGACGCTTTGGAAGTAGATGGGAACATAGTAGACCAGAAGGAAGAAGCCGCCGCTGAAGAAGAATGCAAAAAGTCCAGCAGACCAGATGGTGCGTTTCTTGAGGATTGAGGGCGGCAAAGTTGCAGTTGTGCTCTTCTTACTAGGCGCAACTTTCTCGTCTTGCCGACTAATGTAGATCTGGGACACGGCAAAAAGAAGAATAAACAGTCCAAACCCAACAAAAAGTCCAATGATTTGAGAGCTGCCCCAGGCATAGGCATTTCCGCCCCATTGCAATGCGAGAATCAAGCATACGACAGCCGGTATGAGTAAGCTCGCACCGATCACGTCAAGTTCTTGAGCAATTCGAGAAAATGATAGCTTCCTATGCTGATTGTTGCTCGGTAGGCGAAGGACCAGCAGAACAACCACCATAGAAATTCCGCCCACTGGGAGGTTGATATAGAAACACCATCTCCAAGACTGACCATCAGTAAACGCTCCACCAAGCAGGGGACCGACGATTGAAGAAACACCCCAAACAACGCCATAGACACCAAAAACTAGCGGCCTCTTTGGCAGAGGCACAGTCATGGAGATGATTACCAAAGCGCCGGAAAAGATCCCTGCAACTCCGATTCCTGCTATTGCACGACCGATGATCAAGACTGTGCTGGAAGGCGCAACACCGCAAATCAGTGATCCGATTTCAAAGATGCCGACAGCCACTAAGAATGACCATTTCACCTGAGACAGGTCAGAAGGGTCTTTTGATGGTGGACAAAAGCAAGGAGAGGATTTCAAGAGCATGAACTTTTGACTGGCAGTGGGGAGACTTACATTGAGAATCTTATATATTCTGCCATATGACGGCTGTAGAGCGGTTGAAGTCAAAAAGTAAGCGCTGCCATACCAGGCAATATCTGGAATGCTCTTGAATCGGTCGGTAATCTTTGGAATAGCTACTCCGATGATAGTCTGATCAAGTGCTACCAGAAAGGCAGCCAGGTAGATTGCCAGAACAATGATAATAACCTGCCCGAGGGGAGGAAACTGTGCCTTTTGGTTGGAGTCTTGATATTCAATACTGGCAGGGTCGATATTCACCTGCGGAGCAGTTCTCTCCCCACTGGCTTCGAGGCCTGGAGGATTGGGATCTTCACTCATGACGGAACACGTACTTGAAGCCAAAGAAGGGTTCAGCAGCGACATTAATCAGCGAGATTGTGCCCCGATTCTGAATAATTAAGATGAGAGCACGCAGGGGCTGATTGCTTCTCGATTAAACCCGTTTCATCAGGTACAACAGAGACTGAGAAAACAAAAAAAGATATATGTTATCTCCTCCACCGAACGAGCTCGGCTATGCAAAGTAAAAGGACCCGTTTCCAGCGTCCTATGAACTTTATGAGACCTCGCTACCGATAATGATAAGTCCGAATTTGGAGGAAGAACTAAAATATGACAATTACCTCAAAAATGCTCTCCTAAAGCGAAAGGTGAAAACGTCGAAAGTTTTTCTTTGCTTTGGGCTGCTGATTCTTCCACGACTCTCGTTAGCCTCGCCACAAAATCTATCCACCTTCCTTTACGCCACCAATCTTCTGCAGGTAAGAAACGGTTAGCGTGGGCCTGTATAATTTCGTGAACAGAAAATAGATCGTAGCAACGTTACACACTGAAAGACTAACCACCACTCGGCCCTCCGAAACTCCCGAAGCTGATTGATCGGATTGTCCATCGCCAGTCCCCCATAATTCACTATCGGCACGGGCCTTTGAAACTTAATCAACATAGATGCTTCACTAACCTACTTCGGCTCTGGATGGTGGGTCTAAACAATTCCCCAAAAATTTATTCCGGAAAAAACTGCCCAGCCCTTCCACAAATTACAACAAATAGCCTCAAATACACTCGTCGTTGATTTCAAGAACGTTCCAACTCGTATTGAAGTCCGAAGTCTGAGTCAGTTTTCACGATGACTGCCTTGGCTGTCCGAAGTACCACGTGGATATGCAAAATCGGAACGTGGGACTCCATACAACACATGGCTTTCCTTTTTGAGATTTGGTCCCTGCAGCATTAATGCTCAAACAAGACGGACCATAAATTCCCGAGTGATTCCACCAAACCTGAGTTGCTCTGCTGCTGCTCATCGCATCGTACCTCTCTGTTGTACCACGACTGCACCGTTTGGGACCAGTCAGGTTGCAGATATACTCTTCCCAGGCGCTGGGAACATTGATAAAGCATGGCGTCACTTCACTTTGATTCTGACCGACTTGAATCCGAGGCGACATGCTTAACAGCGGAAGTCCTTGATACGCCTGCCATTAACTGTGCGCGATATTCAAGTGACGTGGAAATATTATCTCAGCGAATCTTGGATGTCTTTCTAAAATATACACTCAACAAGTTTGAATATGCACCGGACCATCTGGATGGCAATGGAGAAGTCTTCCTTTCTGTGATAGGCCGATTTGTTGCCCAAGATGCCCGTGTACAAGCTTGTCTTCCTGCGTTCCCCTTCAAGTCAGCGAACAAGGTGTACAAAGTGCTTGGAAGCTTGCCAGACAAAGCGGAGGAGCTCGCACTTGATCGATTGAACACTCTTTGCAATTCTATCCAGGAATTTTATGCTCCGGGTGCCGAGATTGTGGTTATATCGGACGGTATCACCTACAATGGTAGGTGATAATTTCATTGGCATTTGTTTTTGTCCAATCTCTGACAGTTTCATTGTCGACTATAGACCTGTTGTGTATTCCGGACAAAGAAACCTGGGAATATGGGGAAGTCCTACGAAGCATGGCTATCGAGAAAGGATTTGACAAAATTTCATTTTCGCGAATCCGAGACCTTCTTGATATATCTCTCCCCGACAATCTGACTGAGGTCGTCTATGTGGCTAACTGTACGAACTTTCGTCGCTTGCTCTTGAACCAATATGGGAAGGACAATCTCGACATCGACGAGGAAATCACCAAGAACGCAGATACAAAACTGACGTATCTTGGCTATAAGCGTTTTTTGGAATCGGATTTGCAGCACATCTTTCCTCGAGGGAAGCGTCGCTCTGCCCACAGTTACAAGCGGGATTGCAAATATCTGGCGAAACAAATGCTTATAAGAGGATATGTACGTATTATTAAGCCCCCGATATTCCATTTGGAGGACCTCGCGACTGACTTGAAGGAATAGGCCTTTGCCCGGGCCGTCAAACACGCCTTCCCACACCATCTGCGTCTTTCAATCCACGAGTCTATCAGTGGAAACAAAATCCCTATTAGTCTGCTGAATACGAAGACAGGCTACACTACCCCATGGCATTGTTCTGTGGCTCAACTTGCGGATGGGGAGTGGGTTAGTGCTCCGATGGGCGAGTTTAGTCAGGATACTCGGTTAAATTTGGTTCATGTCGATGGGGCCCCCAGTCACTACAGGGAGAAATTGTCCAAAGGGGAGCATACTCCCATCAGCGAGACGACGGCAAGCTACCTCCAGCCCACTAAATCCATCAAGGCCACTGAGTATGTCAATAGTGCATTCAAGGATGCATCATCACTCGCATTCTCTTCTAGCGAGTGTTCCGTCTCGTCATCTGACGGCAAATACGCTGACAGCCGTTTCACTACCCCGGAAGTCCCAGTAACATCGGATATTTTGGCTGCACAGTCTGGCCTGGGGATCGAGAAATCTTCAAAGCCTGGAGTTTCGCAATCACCGCTGGTGACAAAAACTGGGGTATCAACGGAATACGGTAGAAGGCTTATCCCCCAGATAATGGATGACCTTGCTTCTTCCCAGCCGGAAAGAACCGTTTTTTCTCTTACATCACTCTCAGATGGCCTTCTAAAACTTAACCCAATTTCTGCCCAACAATTCACCAGAGCAGTGGATAAGACTGCCTGGTGGCTTCGCGATCAGGTTGGCATCCCCGATTCAGTTCAGCCCATGGCTTATATTGGACCACGTATGTTTTGAATTACTACAAAGAAACCCAATTTGACTTCTCATCTCGGCTTCTGACGGCACTATTTGGTTAAGATGATCTCAGGCATGTTCTTTTGACATATGCGTGTGTGAAAGCGGGCTATTCGGTATGTTCTCAACCAGGTCAACATTATCACGATGTCGTGAATGCACCGATTCTAAGTATTTCACTTACTACAGGCTCTTTTTCTATCTCCAAAAAACAATGCGGACGGAATATTGGCCGTCCTCAACAAATTGGACTGCAATATTTGGGTCAATGCAATTGACGCATCGCCGGTCCGCGTGGTCAAGGAGGTTTTGGAGGAGCGGCCTATGAAGTATTTGCAGCTTCCTACGCTCGACTTGCTTCTTGATTCTGTGTCTACTGAAGCTTTCCCGTACACAAAGACCTTTGACGAGGCCATGAATGATCCATTCTGCTACTTGCATACGTCTGGAAGCACTGGATTGCCCAAGCCCATTCCTTGGTCACATGGGCTCATTGGCACTATGGATGCAGTCCGACTGCTGCCACCCGTGGGTGAAAATGCCGATTTAGTTCCTTGGACTTCAGACTGGAATGAAGGGGACAAAATATACTCATCTTTCCCAATGAGTCATGTAAGTCAACTCCTCCTGTATCCATGTTTCTGGGACTTAGAATGATGAGGAAAGTGTTCTTAGCTGACTGTATCACTTACAGGGCGCTGGAATCATTATGAATATTTTGATGCCTGCACTATTCAACCTCCACTGCATCTTGGGACCAGTTGGTGTATTACCAAATCTGAATCTAATGGAAAGGTTAGCTGTAGATGTGAATATCGATATCTGGAGTATGGTCCCTTCACTCGTCGATGAACTGGGCGAAACCCCTGAAATTCTGGAGCATCTTCGTCCTAGCAAGTTCATCTGTGCATCTGGAGGCCCTGTTAGCCCAGCCAGCGCTGGCAAGGTGAATGAGGTTGTCATGGTCCTTAATTTGACGGGTACAACTGAAGGCCTCTTCATTGGGAATTTGAAACCCGAGAGAGAAGACTGGTTCTGGTTCTGCTTCCACCCCTACTCTGGCTTTGAATTTAAGGAGCTCGAAACCGATGTCTATGAGCACTGGATACATCGCAACGAGCACTGGGCTCTTTTCCAAGGGATTTTCCACACATTCCCGGATCAAAACTCAATCAATTTCAAGGACCTTTACATGCGGCACCCTACCAAGCCCAACCTGTGGGCCTTCAAGGGAAGAAGCGATGATCTTGTGGTCTTATCGAATGGGTATAAGATATCGCCACTTGAGACAGAGGCATTTATCACTACTCACCCCGACATCAGGGGCTGCCTGATTTTTGGAACTGGAAAGCCACAAGCCGGCCTACTCATTGAGTTGAATGATTCTTCCAACAAATCACCTGAGCTTATCGACAGTATTTGGGCAAATGTCCAGACAGCCAATACTATGTCCCGGCACAAGAACCAGCTACTCAAGGATTTCATCACGTTTGCACTCCCCGAACAGCCCTTCTTGCGAACAGACAAGAGAACGATCAAACGATCTGCTACACTGGCATTGTACTCTGATTACATTGAGCGATACTACAGTTCGCGAAATGATGATGTCGATCAAGTTGTGACTTTCGATATAAACTCGCGTGAAGCATCCGAGGGCTCCATACGAAACATTCTTGGCAGCTTTCTTTCGGAAGCCCAGAGCGCGCTTCCAGAAACAGACTTGTTTTCTGTTGGACTTGACTCTCTCGGCGTTTTCGCGGCTGTTAAAACGATCCGGGCAGCCACAGGCTTGGGTGACAAAATATCACCTCGTCACGTCTACGCCAACCCGACGATTATGAAACTTGCTGCGACAGTTTCTGTTCTGATCGAAGAGGCAAAGAATGCAGAATCCGAGGAGTTGAACGAAAAGGGTTCAAATTACGCTGCACCTCTAATGAACAATTTGATCGCTCAGCATAAAGCAAGACAATCCTTCCGCTTAAACGCCTTCGATTACGTCAACCCAAATCATGGCATGGGCATCATGCTGTACTTTTCCATTCACGAGGAAATTTCTTACGAGCAAGTGTTTCAGAATCTCCAAGAAGGGCTCAATCGGACATTTGACATGATACCTGCTCTCAGTGGAAAAATGATGCATTGCAGCGAACAGGAAATTGGATATAAAAAGGGAGATCTTTGTGTGACGATTCCACCGCTTTCCATGGCAAACTCTGTGAAAAACCGTCTGATATATAAGGATCTCTCCGACATCCTTCCACCATTTGAGCAATTGAAAGATGCAGGCTTCCCACCTTCTGCTGTCCCGGACGGCCTCGTTCTGCGAGACGACCCGTTTCCGAAATTCCCTGCGGACATTTTCTCAGGCCAAGTGAGCTTCATTTCCGGTGGCTGCGTTGTTGCTGTTGACTTAAATCACTGTTGCCTCGACGGTCTGGGAGTGATGGTTGTTCTCAAGGCCTGGGCGGAGAATTGCAGATATCTTCAAGGTGATCAAGGAGCAACTTGTGCCTGGTATCACCCAGAGAGCTTCAACCACGCATTACCGGAAATCATCCACGAGCAAGAGGGCTGGGCTCGCCCGGTCGAAGAGATTGACCCTGGTACCTGGGGATTCTTACCTTTCTTCCCACCCGATAAATGCCGAAAGAGTGTTCAAGAAGGTACCATTGGATATGAACATTGCAAGTTACCTCCGGCACCTGATTTCAAGTTACATGATATTTGGCCGCTCCCACGTGCTGAACGGTGCACCAAAACAACAATGTTTCTGATCAGACTTGAAAACCTGGAGAAAATGAAGCAAGAGGTTATTTCTGATCCTGAAGCAAAGGGCGTCATCAATTCAATCAGCGACATTGTGCAGGCCTTCCTCTGGCGTGCTGCCATTCGGGTGCGACGAAAGGTTGCCACGGAGATCTGGAAGCAGACATTCAAGCCAGATGATATTTCTATCCTTGAGCTCCCTACCGACGGCCGTCCATACTTCTCTCAGCTCTTGCCCGAGACATATATGGGTAGTATGTTGGTGCTCAATCGATCAACGATGCCTATCGAGACGCTTTGCTCCGATCACACTACAATTGGTCGTGTCGCATATCTACTTCGTGAGTCTGCCGCACGCATCACACCTTCACTCGTTCATGATGCGTTGTCAATTCTGCAGTCACTACCAAATCACGAACGATTTTCGACGGCAAACATGGGCCTCGAGCATATGCATGCTATGATTTCCAACATGATGCTTTTCCCAACCGACGAGGTTTGCTTTGGCGATGCCTTCTTTGCCAATGGGGGATGCCCTGAGTCCTTGAGACCACAGATTGAGCGTGGAAATGGACGGTTTAGATTCCTGGTAATTCTCCCCATCAGAAAAGATGGGGGAATTGAGCTTGTCTTCGGTACACGCCCGGAGGAACTGGAGATGTTCCTGGCAGACGAACAGTTTACAAAGTATGCGGAGCTTCTCACTCCGTTCTAATGCGTTGATTGTTCTTTGTCGCGTCTTGTGAGATTTTTGTAATATCAATTGATGCCGCTTTTGATCATCTACAGTTTGTTTGATGTTATTAATTACAAATAAAATTTGGTTCCAAGGTCTAGAGGGAATCAGCGCTCAGCAACATGCTCTAATTACAATTGTAGTGAATAAGAGCCCTAGTAACCCAGGGCATCAAGTTACGCTTAATTTTGCTTTTTCAAGATCAGGAAAAAAGCTTCGGTATTGTCTTCGCTAAGATCAATCACGCATTGTTGGTATCGTGTATGGAGAAGAATTGACCAGTCTGGCTAATATATGCATCATTCCACCTGACCGAAGTTATCAAGTCTCATCAAGTTTACCTGCTATGGACGTAGAATATTTACAGATAACCGTTCCCCCCCCACCGGACCGGGTCACCCCAAACAACATACTAAATACGATTTTTTAGTACCTTATATTTCAACGCTCAGAGCTTCTTATCTCGGCTTGAGATATTTTTATGCCCAATATACCACAATAAGTATTCTCCAATACTCTATTGTCAATTATATCAGCCCTGGTTGCGTTTTCTCGGCCCCAGAGTCGTCCCTTGTGCGTGCTCCCGAGCCCGCGGGGCCGTGGCCCGTAGACTAGTACCCCCATCACTTTTGTGGTCCGTCGACCCGTCCATCAAACGGACCAAAACTCGACCTGTCCACTGTCGGACGTCTCGCGACGCACCCGCCTCGTCCAGTCTCCGTAGCCCGCGGCGATGCGCATCTGCATCATAACACGAACGCGTCGCGTGCCGTTTCCTTCGCGTAGAGAATCCGTAGTCGTGGCTCGGTCGTCAGGGGCTCCCTCCTACCTAAAATATAGATTATACGAGCGTCCGTAGTTATCACTTTCCCTTTCGCGTACCAGTGAACATTTTGAACTAACCTAAGTTATCCCTATAGCTTTCAGTCCTCTTAGGTTAAAAGACGCTCTTGGCCCGTACTATTATAGATCACTTCATGTTTAATACAACGTACCGTACGTGGATTTATAAGTCCTACAAGACTAGGGTTCCGCTAGCGTCTATCCTAGGTTATCTCCGGGGTAAACGATATCGCTCCTACACGGACGCGCAATCTACGCTAACTGATACGCAATATATCGCGTTTTCTAAAGAAGCGTAGAAGCCCGACCTATTTAATCTACTTACCGTATCCTTCTAACCGCTACCGCTATAGACTCGACCTATCCCCGGGTTAACAATCTACGATAGCTACGGCTATCCCGAGTACGATATATACGTAGGTCAAACACTTAATACGATTAGGGTTTATCGTAGTAAGGCTTATAGGGGCTAACGCCGGCCGGGTCGACCCTATAAAGCTATGAGCAAGCGATGCTGCGCAGGTTAGGTAGAGAGGAAGGAAGATTAATTGATCTTCCTTCTTTGATTGAATAGGAAGGATAAAATCAATTGGGCTTAGAATCATAAAGATAAGATGAGAGAAGAGTGAGGTAGGACTGAAGCTTGGTTGATTGTATTGAATCTTACTTGTATATTATGAACATGATTTTTGTAGAGAAAACAGGGCATATTTATAACCAACTTGTCTCTTGCATGTGATCGTTCTAGATGATGCATGATGATCTCATGCAGATAGATCTAGATGCATAGTGATCTCATGCAGTAGCTGTTTAATCGGTGGTTGCTTGATTGTACGATGTCATTGACCGTAGTGATGATGTAGATCGTATATGTTACGATGTTAACTACTTGCAGGGTAGTAAGCCTGTCAACTAGGTAGGAGAGGATAAGCACTAGGTTGGATTGGAACAGAGACTGTTTCTTAGGGAGCTCTATCTTCTTCTCCCTAGGCTGATCTTATATACATCCCCCATTAACAGAAGGAGGGGTAAACAGGTAAACGTATCAGTCCGCATAAGAAATATGTCGGTCAGCGGGCAACTCTCCTCCGACGAAACAGCGGTGGAAGGGAGATGAGAGGTCACCGAACTGGTGCGTCATCGCCAACCTCCGGGGTGGCCTCAGGCCGAAAAGTGGGAATAGCCTCACAGGGGTCAATACCATAACAGTATACTATTGTATACGTCTTGTACGATGTCATTGACTGTAGTGATGATGTAGATCGTATACTATTATATACGTCTTGTACGATGTCATTGACCGTAGTGATGATAGTATAGCATAAAGCTTATACAGATTCAGCTATCTTGTATAGGCCTTATGAATCTGGCTTCTTTGCTGTATGACGGTTTAGGCATCTTGCCCTATATCTCACAAAAGCTAACCGACTCTTAGCTAAACCTATAAGCTACTAGCGCCTCTTTAAGACTAGACGCTCTAGTTATTTCTTCACTATAACGCCCGAAGCTTAGGTACTACGAGCTAGCTAGGTATATACTATAACGACTATAGATTTTATCTAATCCTAGGTAGATAAGATAGTAGAGACCGAGGATAGTATTACGCCGGTAGAGAGCGATATTACTAAGTCCTCTTCCTAGCTTAAGCTTACTTAGTAGCTAGAATATAGCCGAGGCTATATCTTTAGTGATATTACGAGTCTCGCTCTTCTACCGGATCCTACGACCGAGCTAATCCTTAGTCTAGTTAAAGATAGTATCCGGAGATTAATCTAGCTTACGTTTAACTTAATTTCCTCCTACCGTATTAACGAGTTCGACTAGGTTTGCATAAATAGCTTCGTCTATCGGCTAGGAGTCTAGGAGTAACTAATCTAGATTAAGCTACGACTAGTAACTTATTAACGTTACCGGCAGATCTAGGTATAAATATTAAGCTTCGTTTACTATACTAGTCGGCCGATATAGTCGATTAAGCTCCGCTACTAGTTCACTATAGCTTAGTTAGATATTGTTGGAAATGCGTCTGGTGCATAAAACCGTAGAAGAAATCGTTCGTGCACACTAATCTTAGTGCCACGATTATAGAAGAGAGACGAATCAAGATAGAACACGATCGGCTGGTCAGACAGAAGAATCAAGCAGTGGAAGGTTGATTCAGATGGTCTACTATGCTAGGTAATTCTTCCTAAGATAAAAGAGATGTCAAACTTGTTTATTCTAACTAGGAATCAGGGTGCAATTTATAACATAGGGTACATGGTAAATATCACATAAGGAAATCAAGAACATTCGAGGTTATTTTGGAGTGTTACGTAGTCTCCTGCCTGGATAGGCAATGTTGATGCGATCGTTGAGGATCAATCTGATATATCAGGCGGGGTAAACATGATGATGTTTTATAGTAGTAAAGGTGCAGAAAAGGTGTATTAAAAAGAGGATACAAGATAGTGTTCCTCCGCGGTAAAATAGGGGAGATTGCTTAGTAAGCAGGCAGAATTCAAAATAGCAATCTAGGCCTAAGGCCCTATATATACCGACACACCCCCTTAGCTCTTAATATGAGATGGAAGGTAAGAGCAAAGTGAGAGCTAAATAAGAGGAAGGGATAGGATAGGCAACTGCCTAATACGATAGGGATACTTCTATACCTAGCTGTCTAACAAAGGCGCTATGTTTTTCGCTGGGTAGGTGTTTTGTGAGCCTATTAGCTGGCATTTCGGTTGTTTTAACCTATTAGACTATCAGCCGTTTAGCCTGAACTTCTTGCCGAATCTAAAGCTGGTGGATATCTACGTGGCGAAGTTTCGTCTAATAGACTGATTTCTCGCGATTTAATAGGTCGATAGTCTGTTTATTATCGCAATTCAGCGTCTCTAATTGGCTAGTTTCGAATTAGATAAAGGAAAAGAGGCGTTTTATCTAATATAGCTACTTAGCTGCGTAGCTAATCGTAAGCAATTCGGCTTCGGTGGTTAACGTAGTAATCGTTTTTTGCTTACGAGATTTCCACTCTATTAGTCCACTAAATAGGCAAAAGATAAATCCTTTAGAGCTTCTTCGATCAGGATTATCAGCAAAGCTTGTATCTAATAAAAGGGTAAAGATCTAGTTATCTAATTAGCTACTACCAAAACAGATCGCTAGGTCTTTCGTTCTATATAGGTAGGAGATTAGATGATCTACTACCTTTAGATGCTTCTTATTATACCGAGTAAGCGATCTTGCTAATAGCTAGTTAGCGAATACTGTGTCTGGTCTCGTCTAAACTACCGGAAAAAGGGTTAATCCGTACTTTTGCTAATATAACTTGATTATCTTAGGATCAATATAACTAGATTAGATTAGATTAATGTTGTAATTAGTTAAAAGAGGCGTTTTTAGACAGTACTTATCAAGAAGATTGAATCTAGCAGCGATCTTTTCAATATAAGCTACTTAACTAAGCCAGGTCTTTCGCTTCTAACGATCTCTGATAACGCGAACTCCGATAAATTAAGTCAATTCGCTATAATCCTTCATCTCAAACCGTTGTGAGAGTAGGTCTTTTATCTAGTAAGCGTATAAGCTCTCACTTTTATAGTAGGCGGCCAGAAAATCGTCAACAAACACTATAATAACTATGCGATTATTAGTGTAAAGGGCTAGATCATCAGGGTATAGTCGAAATCCGAGTGAGAGAAGCAGTCCTTTAATATCATCCTCCTATCTCTTACTAGTAATTCGTAGGCCGTATACTGCTTTGTGTAGGCGAAGAACTATCGATTTTCGTCCTATTCCTAGAGGGTATTAGTAATAAACTTCCTCTTTAAGCGTACTATTCAGGAAAGCGTTTACTATATCTATCTAAAAGGTTTCGAGGTCAAATCGAGTAATAATTGCTATCAGCGTACGGAAGGTTCTAGCAGCGAGGGTGCTAGTACGTGTATCTTGATCATCGGGGATTTGGGTATCTCCGCGTACGCACAGGCGAGCTTTAAATCTAGTCAAATAGCCTGATTTATTAGATTTATAGGTAAAAACCTATCGTATCTGAACGAATTAGTGTCGAGGGCAAGATGATTGGTCAAGATCTTTGCAATTTGATTGGTAAGTGTGTTTGATATAGGTTGTACTAATTAGTTCGAATATATATATATTAAGGAGTTTATTAAATTCAACTTGTATAGCTTGTCGGAATTAGGCTTCGAACGGGTAGCTAGCTAATTGATTATAGCCGGAAGGCGTAGGAGGAATTGATAAGATCAGAATCTTTAGCTACTTGATCTAATTAGACGAGAAGGCTTGTAGAAACGTAGTAAGGCTGAAATAAGGTCGTTTTACTTTATCTTGGTCTCGGCTAGTATCAGAATCAGATCGAGGGCGCTTAGTCGTTAAAGAAAGAGGTTCGTAGCCGGAGAGATCAAAGTTTGTATTGTTAATCAAGACGAATGGCTGATCTGATAGCTGATCTGATTAGTAGGATGGTTCTAGATCTGATATAGATCCGTCTAATTTTGCATTAAGTGGTAGTGTGATTGGTTAGTCTCTAAGGATTTCGTCTAGATCAGAAGGGTCTTGGTCCGAAGTAAGCTAAATTTGAGGTATAGTATAATCGAAAATAGCCGTAGTAGTGCTTCTACCCCTAAGATCTTGCTGTACTAGTATATTAGCTAATTAATTAGCAGGAATTAGTATATCGATATTATTAATGATTCGTGTGGTTTCTTCGTTATCAAGAATAGTGATTGGCTACGTCGGATCTGTATTATCGTATATCCGAATCTTTTAATTAGTCGACGAGGGACTATAGAATTCTTGCTTATTAAATTAAACGTCTCGGGCGCGAATAATGCGACGATTAGTAGGAATCTAGATACGCTAGATATTATAGGCTTCGTAGCCTACTAGATAGCTAATAGTAGCGCGGGGCGCTAGCTTAGCTAATCTTAGTAGCTTGTTGATTCGTATATAAGCTTTATATCCGAAGATTCGTATATTCGATAGATCAGGCTTCTTCTAGAGCTAATATAGTGCTTTGTTACTAAGGTAGGTAGCGAGGGCTTTATACGGAGATTACTAGCTAATCGATCGATAAGGAATACGATTTTGGATATAGATAGCTATCTTAGCTGCCTTAGGCTAAAGATAGCTCGGTAGGCCTGAATCGATCGTTATCTACCTAGCTATCTTCGATATTAATACACCGTATCGCTTAGCGTAGCCGTTTTGGTTAGGTTAATAGGGCGGTGTAGTTTCTAGATTAATTCTAGAAGATTAATCGAAGAATTCAGAGAGGGTTCTTTCGTTATCGGTGTATACTATAAGAACGCGTAGATCGAATTGGTTTTGGATAAAATCGATCTAATTCGATAGAGATTAAGATAATTCAGTCTTAGAAGAAAGATCTTCCGTAATTTGATATTTAGTGATAGGATCAACTAAATGTGATAGGTAGGAGGTTCTAGCTAATAATAGCTCGAAGTGAATAAGATCCTAGTACAGCGATTCGAACGGGCGATTATACTATATAGGTAATCGAGAGATTTGACGCGATAAATTAGCTAGTTTGCATATTTCATAATAGCTGATTAGCGAAGATATATCCTTGATCGTGATGCTAGACGCGTAGTTAGGCAGGCGAGATAGCACGTCTTTGCTAACATAGCCTAGTCGTCGGTGCTACTAATTAATTGTTCCTTCTAGCTATTTCTTGGCATCTAATACTAAGGCAATCTTGCTGATTCGATTAGCAAGAGGGTTTATATGATCTTATAATATAGTAGTAAGGGGAAAGTGAGAGTTCAGTGAGGGATAAGAGACATAGTTAGTAGTAGGATAGCTAGCGTCTATTAATTCGTCCTATCTAATCAGATAGATACCTGATTTCGTGTTTAATCGGTAGATAGGCGTTCTATCCTTCTCTTCTAGTAGGCAATCTCTCCTATTAAGATAGATTCCTGTATTAGCTACGCGTTCGGCTGAAATAAGGTTGACATAGAACCCAGGGCAATAGGTAACTTGTTTCAAGGGAAAGGTAGTACTATCAAGAGATTCAGTTAGTATAACTTTAAGCTCTCCGAAACCAAGGATAGTAGTCTCGGTGTTTCTAACTATAACTAAGGACACAGAAGACCTATAGTTTTGTAGTAGAGATCTATTGTTCGTGATATAAATAGAGGCTCTAGTATCATAACACTAGGCGTTGTTTCGCTCAGTAGAGATCCTGATTATGCTTATAGCTATCCTACTATCTTCTCGAAAGAGATTATTAGCTTCCTCCTTTAGTATAAAGGCAGAAAATGCGTCTCGCTTTCGATCTGATTAGCTAGAATTGTTAATATCTAGCTAGTCTACTTGGTCTGATTAATATTTCCTGATAGCTTCTTCGTACGATCGCTTGAAGGGAGGTAAAGATTCGCATCGAAGATTGAAGTTCTTCATGATTCGCTAGTCTAGCGACCAACCCTTTAGTCTAACTAGCGGATTAACGTATAGGCACTTATCGAAATCGTGGTTGCTATAGCTAGGAGGCCCTCTATAAGGACAATTCCTCTTTCGGCTAGGTTTAATTAGCTGATTATCGTTAGGTTCTCGTCCTTGATAGGTTGGATAAGTAATTAGTCGTCTGCTAGGTATAATTAGTCGGTATTAGTCAATAAACTAATTAACTAGTTCGGTCAGGGTAGGCCTCTTTAGGCCCTAGAGGATCGTATTATACTAGAAGGTGTAGAAGCCTTGATTGCTAGGTTGAATCGTCTCTAGGAAGTCGTATACTAGAGATAGCGGGTCTTAAAAGTAGGCAATTCCGGCTTTCTCGCCTTCTAATTGGCTAATTACCTATTTCTAGCCCTATATAGCAAGATAAGACGATTTAGATAGCAGTGTTTGGCGTTTAATCGTATCCTAGTCGCGTAGGATTTAGTAGTTCTTAGATTAGTCTGATAGAGCGAAGGTAGCGCGTAGCTTAGTAATCGCTTCGTGCACTATCAGGCTATTAACAATCTGTCTCCCTTCTAGCGTAAGAGAGGATCGAATTCCTTGCTTTAAGATCTCGATAGATCGTATATAGCGTAGATAATCAGATCTAGCTAACTTATATTCGCTAAGCAAGATTCGATAGATAGCTAATTAGTTAGAGGTAAGATTAATAAGTCTAATTAGCTTAGGAGGGTTAGATATAAATATATTCGTAGGTTTCTTGATTACATCAGATAGATACGGCTTGGTTAGTTCCTGTAGTAGTATAGCAGGAGTAGGCAGGTCTAGATTAATATATTTCTATATACTATTAGCTAGTATATAATCTTTGATAGCTATAATCTACGGAACCTAATATACGTGGCATTTCAGAGGATAATTGAGCTAGGTAGCTCGTAGATCGGATGAATCTATCACTTAAGACGAAAGTAAGGGATAGATAAGACGAAAGTAAAAGATAGAGTCCTTAGCAGAGGCTCGGGCTTATAACTATTAGAAATGCGTCTGGTGCATAAAACCGTAGAAGAAATCGTTCGTACATACTAATCTTAGTGCCACGATTATAGAAGAGAGACGAATCAAGATAGATCACAATCGGCTAATTAGACAGAAGAATCAAGTAGTAGAAGGTTGATTCAGATAGTCTACTATACCCGGTGATTCTACTTGAGGTAGAAAAGATGTCAAACTTGTTCATTCTAACTAGGAATCAGGGTGCAATTTATAATATGGGGTATATAGCAAATATCATATAAGGAAATCAAGAACATTCGAGGTTATTTTGGAGTGTTATATAGTCTCCTGCCTGGATAGGTAATGTTAATACGATCGTTGAGGATTAATCTGATATATTAGGCGGGGTAAACATAATGATGTTTCATAGTAGTAAAGGTGCAGAAAAGGTGTATTGAAAAGAGGATACAAGATAGTATTCCTCCGCGGTAAAATAGGGGAGATTGCTTAGTAAGCAGGCAGAATTCAAAATAGCAATCTGGGCCTAAGGCCCCATATATGCCGACATTATTAATTACCGTGCGCTAGCCGTTAAGCTATAGATAAACCCGCGGAATGCCCCTATCGTGAACCGCATCGATTTATACGATAACTCATCCCCGTTACCCTAACCGATGTGCCCGGCGGTGGGGGTGTTTATGTAGACCTTTATCCTATACCGGCGTAAATCTAGTATCTATTCCATCGGACCGGCGGTACCGTACACTATAAACCCGGTGACTATAATACGAATCTATTCGCGCTATATCTTAGAGCCGTTCCGTGCGTGCTAGGTAAATATAACGGGTAGCGGGGAACTGCTAGGCAAACTGTCGAATACGGGCGAACTAGACGGATAATCCGGGGTAGTGGCTCGTCGTGGGGTCTAGGGTGCGGGCGGACTACGGCTATCCTGTTAATACGAAAATATATAATCGACCGGGCTAGGTTCATCCTACTCCCCTGCTAGCTTTTTCTCTCCGATTTGTAATAACTCGTGGGCATTTAGGTCTAACAAAAACGACTAGTGCACGACGACAAACCGGGACACCTTAATTACACTAGATAAAATCGGTGGATAACTATAGGGATCCTTCTATAGTCGACCGGCGTTATAGTTACTTACCCCTAATACGGCTAATATATATACTAACGCCAGTTCGTACTCGGTCGATCGAATACGCTAGTTTAATAATTCGATCATGAATTCTATACAGTCGGCTTCTACGGGTTGTAATACGTCCGGGTTAGGGTCGGTGCCGTTAGCCGGGTTCGGCTCGGGCCGGTCCTTGTAGCACTCGGCGGAATACTATAATGCATCTCACGCCGTACGTTACCGTTTGCTAAACCGATACACCGGACTGTTCTAATCATGCCGAACTTAGGTACGGGCGAAAAACATCAAAATGCGGCGCTATAGGTCAATATGCCGCTCTAACTCCTCGTCCGCCTTTATATATACCTATAATAGCTTCGACGGGATCTTCTCTATATCGGTGCGCGCGGCTTCGATCCGTAATAAATATCCCGTCTATTAGGTGATACTCTAGCTTTTACTAGCGACGCCTAACACGGTATCCTAAATCACCCGCACAGTACCCTTATCTCCCTCCGTATCTTCTCTCGGGCTTTTAATATACTTCCGTAATTCCTTAGGCTTACGTCCGCGTAAATACACTGCCTATCCCGTCCGGTCTAACTATAGATTAGCTTCGTCGATAGCGCCGGGTTAGATCTCGGTTTCTAACTGTATTTTCCGCGCAAACACCTCGTGTAACTAGTCTACGGCTTCGGCGACTTGCGTGGCCTAGGGCAGTAGTGCTTCGGGCCCGTACGCGGTACCGGGGTTACGAACGTAGATATAATACGATCTATACTTAGTACGGAAAATCCGCTAGTATACGACTTACTCTATCGCTTACTCTCGCTTCTCCTGGCCTGTGGTCGTCTCCGACGGCCGTGGCTTCCCCCGATAGCTATACGGGGTAAACTAATACTCCTTATACCAATATAACCGTATAGTGCCCGGGCTACGGTATATATCGCTATATATTAAATATTTTAACCTATCCTGATATATAGTCAAACCCGGAATAGGGCTGTTAATATACGCGGGTAAAATCCCTATTTCGTTGTTTACCTCCTATTCCTCTTAAACGACCTCTAACACTTGCTATGCTACCGCTTTGCTAATGCGATAGGTGCCTTTAGGGTTCGTTAAATAACAGACTAACTCTTGGACCCGTATAGCGTGCTTGCACTCACGACAAATAGCAACTCTAAACCGGGCGTTGTAGGTGAAATACCGGTCGGTAACGGTGGGTCCTGCCGGCTCGTTTATACTGAACGTGAATATATATCTTTAATAATACGGATATCTACTGAATCGATACTGGGAAACCCTATTGCTGGGAATTAGTCGGATATTGATAAAATTGAAATTGAAACCGATCGGAACCCGTAAAATCCTTAGCCGGGGCTTCGAACATATAAAACTAATAATACCTATGTGATGAATCGCGTGGTGGTGGGTGGTAGGTGATAGGTTTCAATATTAGTGATAGCGCGGCCGACTATACCTTATTAAAATAATTACCTACTTTTGAACCCCTGTAACTACCTCTAAAAATCGTCGGATAAGCTCAAAACTCGGGGAAACTGTTAATAAACTGTTAGATTGAAATTGGTTAAAATTTGAACGACTAGAATACATAGGAACCTGTCGACATGAGAATGTGCATAAGCCCACGGAAGCCGTCGAACTTGACAGAATACCACAGAACGTACACGTGACGATGATCTTCAACGATTGATTCTACATGAGAAAGAGCTTCAACACTCTATATTTCTCCTGATTTCCATGCGATTCTATTCTGATCCCTTGCTGTGATATCTTGATGTTATAAATACTGCCTGTTTTCCATAGCTAGTTTAGAACAAGTTTAATCATTGTGATGAAGTTGGAGCATTCTTCTATCATAAGTTAACTTCCGATTCTAAGCCGAATCGTACGACCTATAACGATCTACGACTAGATCGTTCGACCTGACCTATACAATTCTTTGCCGGATTGTATACTCGACCGATCGTGTACAAACGCTTGCTTGTGCACCCCGAAGGATTTATGCCGACCCCGTAAATCCGTTAGAACCTAATTGTAGTCTATAACAAAGAATATTGTAGTGCACCCTCTTTTACAACCCTAAGCATATATAAATAAATTTACCCCTAATTGCAGTGCGCCGGACTGCAATTCCCCCTATGGGTTAGCGTACCTACTGCTTATCGTCCATATCGTCCTCGTTCTCCTCGTTATCGCTAACGACCTCGGTCCTATCCTCGCGGACGTTGTACGGGAACGCTTTGATACTGCCGAAATACTTCCGACTGATGGCGATAGCAATATCCCGATACGCGGATAACGACAATCCGTTGTGTAAACATATTTTACTTTCCCGGACTATTACATCCGTTACCCGCGCAGGCGTCTATTCCCGTCTACTACCGGCATCGATCCCCTATATCTTAGTAGCGTGCGTATCGGGAACGGCGTCCAATTTATATGCCTCTTTATAGTATACCTGTAATATCTCAACAAATAGTAATACCAACCACAAATACCACACTACTAACTCGCCTACTTCGCGGGGCACGTACCGATGAATTACCTTGGTATCCCCGCTAGCGGAAAACCCCTTGTGGTATCGGGTGATAAATACTACTAATCTATCTTTAATAAACATATTACGGTGTTAACCGGCAATATACGATAACGGATACTTAATAACTCGGGGCCTCGTGGGGGCTAGCCGCTAGTGATATAGACGTAAATAGCTAACTTTTCCTTGAAATCGTTAACGAACCTAAAATATCTACGGACCGTATTAACGCTGAATCGATTAGTCTTAGCTTATATAAATAACCGCTATAATAGATACTCCTCCTGCACCCGCTCTACTATCTACCGGGACCTATCGACGGGCTACGGCGTACGCTCGTCCTACAAAAAACTCTACCCGGCCTTGGGCTGGTTGAAATCATCGGCCATTCGATCCTATAGAATAACGGGTATCTAGTCCGGTTAGCACCGCAAAATCTAGTTAATCATCAATTGCTATACGCTGGACGTTAACCCGTAGATAAACCCGCGGAATACCCCTATCGTGAACCGCATCGTTTTATACGACAACTCGTCCCTATTACCCTAACCGATATACCCGGCGGCCGGGGTGTTTATATAGATCTTCAACCTATATTAGCGTAAATCTAGTATCTATTCTATCGGACCGGCGGTACCGTGCACTATAAACCTGTTAACTATAATACGAAGCTATTTGCGCTATATCTTGGTCCCTTCCCGGGCCTGCTAGGTAAATGTAACGGGGGGTAGAGAACTACTAGGCGAACTAGGCGGATTAACCGGTGCGGTCGCTCGTCGGGGGGTCTAGGGCGTAGGCGGGCTGCGGCTATCCCGTTAATACGAAAATGCGTAATCGACTAGGCTGGGATCGTCCTACTCCCCTACTAACTTTTTCTCCCCGACCTATAATAATTCGCGGGTATTCGGGTCTAATAAAAACGACTAATACACGATAACAAACCGGGACACCTTGATCACGCTAGACAAAATCGGGGGGTAACTATAGGGATCCTTCTATAGTCGACCGGCGTCGTGGTTACCTACCCCTAACACGGCTAATACATATACTAACGCTAACTCGTACTCGTTCGATCGAATACGCTAGTTTAATAACTTAATTATAAATTCCATGTAATCGGCTTCTACGGGTTGTAATGCGTACGGGTTCGGGTCGGTGCCGTCGGTGGGGATCGGCTTGGCCCGGTCCTAGTAGTACTTGGCGGAATACTATAATGTATCCTACGCCTTGCGTTGTTGTTTGCTAAACCGATACACCGGACTGTTCTAATTATGTTGAACTTAGGTGCGGGCGAAAAACATCAAAATACGGCGCTATAGGTCGATATATCGTTCTAACTCCTCGTCCGCCTTTATATATACCTGTAATAGCTTCGACGGGATCTTCTCTATGTCGGTGCGGGCGGCTTCGATCCGTAATAAATGTCCCGTCTGTTAGGTGATACTCTAGCTTTTACTAGCGACGCCTAACACGGTATCCTAAATTACCCGCGCGGTACCCTTATCTCTCTGCGCATCTTCCTTCGGGCTTTTAATGTATATGCGTAATTTCTTAGGGTTACGTTTGCGTAAATACGCCGCCTACCCCGTTCGGTCTAACTATAGATTAGCTTCGTCGATAGCGCCGGGTTAGATCTCGGTTTCTAACTGTATTTTCCGCGCAAACACCTCGTGTAACTAGTCCACGGCTTCGGCGACTTGCGTGGCCGGGGGCGGTAGTGCTTCGGGCTCGTACGCGGTATCCGGGTTGCGAATATAGATATAATATAATCCGACTTTGCTACGGAAAATTCGCTAGCAAACCACCCGCTGCATTGCTTCTGCTTGTCTCTGCTTACCTGTAGCGATCTCGGACGGTCGTTGTTTGCCCCTATAGCTATGCGTAGCAAACTAATGCTCCTTATACTAATGTAATCGCATAGTGCCTTCGCTACGGAAAACCTCGCGATATATCGTGCATTATAGCCTATCTTTATAAATAGTTAACCCTAGAATAGGATATTCTACGCTGATAGGCAAAACGGGGTTGTTTTTGGACACACTGTCCTACTCGGTGGCATTCTTAATAATATCTAACACTTGCTATGCGACCTATTTACTAATACGATGTGTGCCTTTAGGGCTGGTCAAATAACGGACTATATCTTGGGGCTTCACGCTATACGTACACTGACGACAAATGGCGATTCTGTACTTATTATTGTAAACGAAATATTGGTCCGCAATGGTAGGTACGGTGGTTTCACTTATGTTGAATCTGGATATATATTTCGTATACGGGATGTATCACTAGATAGACGCCGGGGAAACCCTATCGCTGCGAACTAGTGGACGTTGATGAAATTGAAAATGGGAACTAACGGGAACCCCTAAATTACTCACTTCCATTTTGAAACGGGTCTAACAACTAGTGTATTTATAATGAATCGTATAGTGGTTAGTGATGTGATGGGGTTTACTGATATTCGTGATGGCGCGGCCGACCGTACCCCATCAAAAATACCCCAAACTTCGAACCCCTATAACTACCTTGGAAAATACTGTAATAGACTTTAAACTCGGGAAAATTATAAAAATATAGCTAAACTAAAGATACAAGAAATTTGAACTCGAAAAACGGATGGGAACCTTAATACATTCAATTCTAAACTATACTACAGTCAATCATTCCAGCAAACCCTAATCCCATACTAAGTATCCAAACCCTAACTACAGTCAAATTGACTGTAGTTACCCCTATGGGATAGGTATTATCTACTTGCAGGGTAGAAGGCCTGTCAATCAGGTAGAAGAAAAGCACCAAGTCAGATTGAGTCAGAGACTGTTTCTTGAGGAGTTTCAAACCCACTCCTCAAGTGTCAATTTATATACAGCTTCCTCCATATAAGACAGGGAACATAACAAGGAACAGAAAGAAGATGAAACGCGTAAGCTAACGCATTGTGTAACCAGTGACGTAGCCTGCATGCGGGGGTTCTCCTTAGCAGTGCTATCGAAAGTGTGCCGACTGACCGACGAAAGGTCGTCGTCCTGGCGGGGCCCTCTAGAGCCCCAGTACCTGAGGCACCAATCTGTGAATGCCCTCGTGGTCGAATATCATAACACGCACACACCGTCGGCGCCAGCCGTGAGCCGACACACTCGTTCGCAACCTCCTGCGCCGCCCAATCGGGCTGGCAGCGATCGCACCAAAGCTCGTGCATTAGGAGATCGTCGTTGCTATCACCACACCGGTCCCGCTCGTAACCATCCGTCGCCCCATCAAGATATCGATCTAGCACCCGCCGCCGGCAAACCACCGCCGCAAGATATAACTCCACCTGCTCATGGTCCTTAGCACTAGATTCGGATGCGTAACCGGGCGCCTACTCTATCGCCGCCGGCTAGATCATGATCGCCTCGCTGGCCTCACTATCACGCCTAGCCCGCCCGCTTTCCTGCGCGTATTCAAGCAGCGAACGCGGCCGCCTAATATAAATAATACACCGGATATCGGGAATATCTACCCCTATCCCTAATACACTAGTAGCCACAATCACCGCCGAAGGCGTCTCACGGAACCGTGCTAAGCTCTCCGTGCGGTGTCTAGTCGTTTATTTGCCAAAATATACCTCGCACCCCAGCGCCTACGCTATACCCTAGACGTAGGGGATCGTATGTGCGTAGATCAACACCCGCCCGCCGCGATATCGCTCGATACGCTCCTGGATAAATGAGATCACCGCCGCCGTATATATCCACTAGCTCGGGCCTCGCTCGCGCGCATAAATCTCCGGCTACTACACCCGGTATACAACGTTGATGCGCCGAGTACGGCTACGATATAGATTAACCTCACTCGCCGGGACCTTTATCGCCCGCCACATCTACGCCTCCGTGCTCGGGGGAAGTGTAGCCGTTAAAAATACTATCTACGTCCCGTGTTGCATTAATTACCTAAGCCGCTGCATCTACGGACGATATTGCGTAGACCGGTTTAGCATGATATAGCATTCATCGATGACAATCCGGTCTAACCGGTGGAAGCTCCGCTGCCGGTTTAGAAATTGCCTAAAATCCACACTAAGTGCCGACTCGGGCGTCACGAGCACAATACTCGCCTCGTCGGGCGGCCGTCGGCTCTCCTACTCGACATATAAGATCCCAAGTATATAGCAGCGCCGCTATATATCGCCGCGGAGTGCTAGGAGCGGGATAACTACCACCGTGAGTCTACCCGCCGTAAACGCAGGAAGCATAAATAATATACTCTTGCCGCCGCCCGTAGGTATAACCGCAACTACCGGGCTAGCCCCGCTATAAATCGCCTAGATCACCGCCGCCTGCTACCCGCGGAACGTGAGATTCGGCTCCCCTATCATCTGCTACAGCGTATCAACCGTATTTACTTATATTAGCCGGTGCCGCCGCTAGTACTAGAGCTGCTGCGCCTCCTAGTTAAACGGGCTAGGACGGCAGCCGAGAAGCCGCGCGAGTCCCGATTCTATATCGGGGAACCCAAGAAACCGATACTAGTCCGTGCTCGATAATCGGAAGAACTCCTGCTGTTGCGCCGTCGTGCCCGTACGCTCCGTGACCTTCCGCCTATAAGTCATCCCGGCTATATACGAGCTATGCCCGGCCTAAAGATCGGCGATATAGCCCTAGAAGTGGTCTAGGTCTATACTAGCCTCGTCGTCTATATCGTCCGCAATTGTATCCCCGGTGCCGTTATCGAATTAGTTCTACGGGAACACGCTAGACTCGCGCAGGAACCGCCGGCTGATCCTAATCGCGATATTCCGGTATACCGACACGTTAATCGTCGTGGCGTACAGCCTAATCCCCGTCTTACGCGTAAGCACCTAACGAAACCGATCCGACGTCTACTCGCGGCCCGTATATAGATCTAGGGACTATAGATACGCCTACTACCGGACTATACGCTCCCGTTCGATAGACTAGGGCACATAGCCGCCACGGACCTAGAGCTAGTACCACGAGAGCCGCTCGATAAACGGAAGTACTAACTATAGATACTACACGAGTAGCTCGCCGACCTCGTAGGGCAGGAAACGGTGGATAATCTTAGTATCGTTGCTAGCGTAAAACCCTTTGTGGTACTTAGTAGCGAGTATAACTATACCGTCCTCGATAAACACGTTACGGAACGTAGTATCTGTATTACGATACCGTAAGCTAAGTAATTCGCGCGTACGTGCTAGCTAGCCGGGATATATATAGATACTAACACTAAGCTTCTCCCGGAACTCAACTACGCGATCTAGGTACTAGTCGATCTTGCCTATATATAGCTCCTACGTAGTCGGGTAGATAAACCTAGAGAAATAGGACTCGCCCTGCGCGAACCGGTCACGAAGCTACGTCGTACCGTCCGTAGGCTACTTCGTACGACTATCCTAGAGGAAACTCTACCTACTCTTGCTCTAGGTAGGATCGTCCCGGAGCTGCTCCCACAGGATCGCGGGGATCTTGATAGACCCCGGTACAAGTAGTAAATATCGCTGCAGAATCCGCCGAGTTTCGCCTACGAGCCCGTAGATAAACCCGCGAAATTCGCCTATCGTGAAGTAGAGGTCCTTATAAAGTAGCTCATCTTGGCCTATCTACGTTATATACCCGGGCGTGCTAGTGTTGTAGTAGATCTTCAATCCGTAGCTACGAAGATCTAATATCTATTATATCGGCCCGCGCGTACTACGCACTATAAACGAATTCACTTAACGACTGACCTAATCGGTAAACGATCGGGGCTTTGTATACGACCTAGCCGCTAGATTAAGCTCAGTATCTATACGTAGTAGATCCGTGGATCCGGGCCCGGTCCTGGAGTAGGGCCGTCGATCTAGGTCCGTAGAGGAGCTAGAGGAGGAGCCGACAAAAACATACTCTTCGTCGTCGAGCGGGCTTTCTATCGACTAACTCGGCCGTTTCCCCTCGCCGCGGAGCTAAGCTAAAATCTCGGTTACGTAGGGATCGAGCCGGACGGACTTATATAGAACTATAAAGCGGGCAATCTTGATGACTCGGGATAAAATCGGGGGATAGCTATTAGCGTCGCGCTAGCCGTCGATCGGGGAGCGCCCGAGCACTGCGAGTGTATACACTAACGCGTATTCGTATTTATAGACCGATGCCTGTTAGTTCAGCAGCTTAATACAGAAATCGAGACACGCCTCTTATACGGGGGTCTATAAATCTATAGTAGGATCGCTTATAGCCTGATCGGGATCGCTAGGGAGGTTACTAGTAGCGCGCCGGGTATTAGTCTGCACCTGCGCCGCGGCCTAGAATTGCTCCCACGTATAGCGCTAACGGGGAGTAAATTCGTACTCCGGAGTCGTCTAGTTATTAGGCGCCTGCGTGCGGGCAAAAAATAGTAACACCTACTACTACGGCTCAACGTGTTTCTAAATACTCGCCGCGTCTATATACGCTATAAGCAGCTTAGGGGCAGTTTGCTCGTGCTAGACCCGGGCAGCGTCATTACGGATAGCACTACCGGTCCCCTACGTGATCGTTTAGCTGATCCGGGCTACCTCGGCTATCGTGACCTAGATAGTTCGGACTATAGCCTCGAAGCCCTCGGCGTCCTCCGCGGGAGTAGCGACTAAGTCTAATATACGATTAATAGGAACACCCTTAAGATACTAGGCCTATTCGGTCCGGCGAAGCTATAGGTTCGCCTCGTCGGTAGTGCCCGCTAGAATAGTGCTCTCGATCTCCTGCTGCCCGTCAAGATACAACCGTTCAAGCTCCTAGGTTAACTGACTATATCGGTCGAGCGAGCCCGGGGCCGGGTCCTGTAGCTAGGACTCGGGTAGGCTGCGGACGTGGATGTAGTATAACGCAGGACCCTAGGTGAAAAATCGCTAGTAGCTCACGCGTTTCATCGTATACTCGCGGCTTTCCTACACGGTGTGCAGTTCTTCCTAACGAACGCGACCGCGGCCTTTCACTAAGGAGAAGTTATACTCAGTGAGCTAGTGCTTTCTTATCGTTTCCGCAGAGCGACAGACGTAGTGATAATCCAACTCTTTAGTGCACCGAAGCCTATTACAGTAAACATACAAACCCTCGATCGGTTCCTCGACCTCGTAGGGAAATCGTAGTAGCTATAGATCTTATGCAATTCTACACTACGTAGAAACCGTTTCCTGGATCTGCCGGCCGTGCGTGGCACTGATCCGGTGGTTACTATAGCAAAGATGACTAAGAAGCTTATTCGGGCAGACGGCGAACTCGCACTAGCGGCACACGATCACTTAGTACTTAGGGAGCTAAAGAAACAGCTACTCGGCGGTCGGGATAGACATAATAGATTTCTAAATAGCAAAGTATTAGATAGGCGACGAAAATCTAAGCGATTAATATACCTAGATACGGGTAGTATCTAACAGGCTTAGGAAATGGAATTAATAGTAGGGAGTACTAGGAATCGAAATAGATTGAAGCATGAAAAATTTAAATAGAATAGAGGATAAGGGGCTTACTTTTGACCCTAAAAGCCCCTGAATGTTCTAAAATCTATCTATTAACTACTCGTAACTAACCGGGGGTGTTATGATATATCGATTCGTATCCTTGAGTTATATATAGGGGGTAGAACACGCTTGCCTAACTGAAACGAAAACCGAATAGACTCGGTTAATGAAAATCAGAACGGGCTCGCGCCGGGTTAAATCGACCGGAGTAGAGTCTAAGAATTCAGAATAGGCTCGCGACTAAGGAAATCGAATAGGGTCCTGTGTGGGAAATTGGAATAGACTCGGGAGTTAGTAAATCGAATAGGGTCCTGTGTGGGAAATTGGAATGGACTCGGGAACTAGTAAATCGAATGGTCTCGGGCGGGGGGAAATAGAATAGGCTTAGGCACTAGTAAACCGAATGGACTCGAGAGCGGGAGAATCGAATAGACTAGTATCCCTGAATTTAGAACGGATATCTCTTTATCGAACGGGCTACCGTCTATGGAAAACGAATAGACCCATACTTCGGGAGTTAAATAGATTTAAGCTTGAATAAATGGAATAGGCTCCCGCCTAGGTAAATAGAACGGGTTCCCGCGTAGGAAATCCGAATGGACTTGTGTGCGGGTCGAAGTCTTTACATAAAGCCTCTAACCCCCCTCGCTATCCTACAAGTTAAATTCTTCGAAGGGAATATCTAGATTATCTTAAATCATTTACCTATATCAATAAGTAACTTCCTGTTCTTTTATAACGCTGTTTAAACTAACTGGTTGGTTTTTTCTTATTTTATGGGCAGTTGTGGTCTGCGGATGTCAGAAATATATATTTCCGCCGGTCGTTATACGATGGTCGGCCCGCCTCCCAGTCACCCCCTATCAAAAAACTCCTCTTTTTGAAAACCTCACCACAACCCTAATTCAAGTACGATTCCTCTTATTTCGTAATCTAGGGTACATAATTACTTACTCTCGAAAATATCAAACCCTAAAGTCCGTAGCTCATCGAGAAGGTTAATAGGAATGGAGTATAAAAAGAAATCGGAATGAACTAAAATCGGAAAAGTGGGGCCATACAAAATAAATGGGGTGGACCCGATCCCACCACCCCCCATAGGATAGGCTAGCCTCTAGTAATATAGACTAGAAGTAGAAGTCGCTAAAGAAATCGGTCTACCTGCTATAGATAGTTATCTACCGCAGATTGACGCTAGACAACCTATATATTATGCTTCCGAATGTCAAGAAACTCCTCTCGTAACGAGTCACTTTACAGTAACCAGTCTATAAGCTACCGCTCCCCGTTAACGGTAAGTATATCACGGTTGCGCTGATCGTGAAGGAAGTTCTATCCTCGCTGGTTGTGCGTAGGATTATCTTGCAGCTGATATAGAGATAGTAACGGAACCACAGTCCCTCGCTCCTTATCTTTATAAAGTAAGAAAAGTTACTCTAGATTAGATTGAGCTAATATTACCTAAGTCCGGGCAAAGCGCTAAAAATCCGTTATAGTTAGGCGTAGCCCCTTATAGCTTAATGTCTGCTCGTCATCACTCTAATAGATATAACCAAGGCTAGTCGTATTATTCTAGACCTTTTTGCCGTACGTACGTAGATAGCTAATCCAGCTAAAGGGTGCCCGAACTCTATATAGTAGGAACCGCTCGCGTATATCGTCTAGCGTATCTGCTAGGTATATAACAAGGCCGTCATCGGCCTTCTAGACCGCCTGCTCCGCTACTAGCATCTAGGCTATCTTTACAAGGGCTAATAGATAGCTCGTATAGCCGTACGGTTCCCGAAATATCTAACGCTCGATATCCACACCAAGAACAGCAAGGAAGCTAATAACAGTACTCTTAAACAGGTCTCCCTTTAGCAGGTGATTGTAACGGGCTGTTGCCCGAGAGTGGCCATGTGACCATGGCCTTCTATATTGCTTTTGCCTGCCTCCTTATGGAACCCACACTAGCTTCCGTATGCGGTAGCATATTGTCGTAGCCATGCACGAACGCCCCCTTTTCCTTCCTTTCCCCAAGATTATTGTAAACAGTTCGTGGCCTAGTTAGATTGAATCAAATCGGCTTCAGCCCTTCACATACAACAATCTTCCGATACCCTATCGTTAAACGTTCACGGAAGCTCTCGAAAAGTCTCGGACGCAGTAGAGAAAGTCTCTGAAGGCCTTAGAGCACACGATTACCCCTAAACGTATAGACGCTTAGGGACGACGACGAAGCAACAGGCACGCAAGCCCCGACCTATATAAACGAAGACGAATACCAGCGGTCACTATAAGACACGAACGGCCAGTATAGAAGCGAACGAAATGCTAGTTTAGGCGCGAGCGCTCGTTAAACAGCTCTCAAATCATTATCACTAGCTTGTAGACCAACAGGCTCAGCAGAACGAACGCTTCCTTCGGATTGAAGAACAACTTTCCCGTTAAGGCACCCTAGCAATTAGCGATAGAACTATTCCGAACCTCCCTGACGGGGCTACGACGACTCCTCTTCCCGAATCCCTACGATCGGAACTAGTCCGCCGTCCTCGAGCACGCCTACCGGACCCGATTACATTCTCGGGAAATGTGAATAACTGGCCGGCCTGGAAAACCCTAATAGAAATGAAATTACGTACCGATACGGAAGCGATTAGAGACGCTCAGGATTAATTCGCCTACGTCTTTATACGATTAGAGAAACTAGTATAGAAGAATGCTAGCACCTATATTCAGAGCCACTAAGGAACGGGGACCCCCGGGAGCCTCCTTGCCTACCTCGAATAGATATACGGAGACCCGAATGCTCGGGCCCGTGCCGCAAGACGCTTATACTAGATACGATAACCCGACGATATAGCTTTCCGGAAGTTTCTACTACGGATCGAACGAGAATTTGCAGACGCGGGCGCCCTTGCGTAGCCAGACGAAGCTAAACGGCAGATTCTACTCGGCGCGCTCAATTCGACTATAACACAATCGCTTATAAGCCGTGGTGTTCTACCTACGTTTCTAGGGCTGATCGACCGACTGCATGAAATCTTAAACGATCGAGATACTCTTATTATTAATAACCCCCGTACTAACACGAACACAGGTGGACAGCGTAGAACAAGCCCTATTTAGATAGACGAAATGGACTAGACTCCCACGGTTAAAAGCAGCCGTGCACGAACGTACGATCTACAAGCGAAACGGGCTAGATAGGTTAAAAAGGATGAGATAGACCGATGACGTAAGGAAGGCCTCTGCTTCCGCTGCGGCCGCGAAGACTGTCAGGTTTCTACTTGCCTATTCCTCCTAGCTATTAGGCCAGATGCTAAAGTCCGGAAGGCCAAGACTGCTGCTGAGAGGAGCCGAAAGAGCTAGTCTGAGGATAAGACGGGCTCCGATAGTGATTCGGAAAAAGAGTAGCTCCTGTTCTTAGCCGCGAGCAGGAGCGTAAGGGAGTAGAGGATCTTATACGGAAGGAATCGTTACCGTTCTACGTCGACGCCTAAGTAAATAGAATCAAATTTGCTAAAGCTCTGATTGATAACGGCTGTACTAGTTTTGCTACAGTAAACGGTCCCCTCGCGAAATCCCTTAATCTCCCGCGTATTCGTCTAAACACCCCTAGACGGCTAGATAGCGTGGTCCGTAACCAAGGATAGATCACGTATATAACGTATTTCAATATGGATGTACATAGACACGAGCAACCGCGCGTATTCGTATATATCGTCGAAAGCCAGGAAGACGAAATGATACTAGGCGACGCTTGGATAAAACACGTTAACGGATATTACTCTGCACGAAAAGGATACCTCGATATCTACGACCAGGACGGAGAACGAACGCGCTGTTGGAATCGTGCAGACCGTACGATAGGTCCTGTAGGCATCAAAACGCTACGCTTACATAAATCCTCCGCTGAGAAAATCAAAGCTGTTCTGGATAGCGCTGAGCACCCGAAAAGCTTACGAATTAGAAAGGTCACTCTCGCCGATATTGAATAGGCTCTACGGAAGAAGAAGCATACTAACCCTAAAGAGAGGCTTCCAAGGCACTATTGGAAATAGGCTAGGGTGTTTAGCTAATAGCTTGCGAACGCCCTACCACCGAATCGACCTAGGATCGACTACCAGATACTGCTTAAGCGCGACAAGAATAGACAGGAGGAATCGCCCCTATACGGTCCCTTGTATAGAATGAATAAAGAAGAGCTGTTGTATCTGCGGAAGACGCTCACGGATCTTCTAGACAAGAACTTTATTCGCGTTAGCTAATCGCTAGCGGCTGCCCCCGTCTTGCTCGTACGGAAACCAGGCGGAGGCGTACGCTTCTATGTGGACTATCGTGGTCTAAATAAACTTAGTGTGAAAGATCGATACCCCTTGCCTTTGATCCACGAGACACTACGCGACTTAGGAAGCGCACGATAATTCACGAAGCTAGATATTATCGCCGCCTTTTATAAGATCCGAATCTAGCCTAGAGAAGAATAGAAAACAGCTTTTCGGACCCGATATAGCCTTTTTGAATAGAATATTACGCTATTTAGACTCACCGGTGCACCTGCCACTTTCTAACGGTTTATCAATCGTACCCTTCGAGAGTTCCTAGACGATTTTGTCTCCGCCTATATCGACGATATTATTATCTACTCTAGCGGATCGAGAATGGACCACCGCCGAAAGGTCGCGAAAGTGTTACAGAAGCTCTAGAACGCAGGGCTATAGTGTGACATTGATAAATCAGAATTTGAACAGAATTCTGTTAAATATCTTGGCTTCATTATTCGCGCGGGCGAAGGCGTCTACGTCGACCCGAAGAAGGTAGAAGCAATTCGCGTATAGGAGACACCGAAGATAATCAGGGACGTACGGGGGTTCATCGGCTTCGCTAACTTTTACCGAACGTTCATTCCTGGATTTACCGACCTCGCAGCTCCCCTAACTAGATTGACCCGAAAGGACGCGGAATTTCAATAGAACGACGATTGTTAATATGCGTTTAACCACCTTAAGGAGCATTTCATTAACGCCCCTATCCTCGCATATTTCGAAGAGGACCGGGAGACCGTCGTCGAAACAGATGCTTCTGGATAGGCAACCGGCGCCGTACTATCGCAACGGCAGCCGAATAGAGACCTTGCCCCGTGTGCCTACCTATCACAGAAGTTCTCGCCAGCGGAAGCTAACTACGAAATCCACGATAAAGAATTGCTTGCGATCGTACGGGCGCTAAAGGAATAGAGACCAGAGCTAAAGATAGTATCAAAGTTCACGATTATTACCGATTATAAGAACCTACGATACTTCCGGAAGGCACAGCACCTAAGCGAGCGGTAGATGCGATAGTCGATGTTACTTTCCGAATTCGACTACTATCTTCAATATCGCCCTAGTAAGCTAGCAGTTCGACCTAATACGCTATCACGAAGGGGACAAGATGTTCCTAAGGATATAACCGATAAGAGACTATCGAACAGGTTTCGGACGCTGCTGTATCGTGTGAGGATCAAACTAACCCGTACGGGAACGATCGCAGGCGATAAAGATACCTAATTGGATTTTAGGACTAAGGTCACTCTGTTCGACTAACCAGATATACAACAAGAATAGACGCGATCGAGAGCCGAAGATCCTGTATATTACGCTATTTTAGTAGCACTACAGAACAACCACCGACGAATCGCTGCGGAATTGAACGTTAAGACGAGTTTGTCAGAGTGCTATCTAGACGAACGTGGCCTTTTGTGTTTCCGGCAACGAATATAGATTCCCGAGAACGAAACCCTCTGTACACGAATCATCTAGCAAATACACGATTCGCACGTTACCGGTCACCCTAGCCGAGATGCAACGTACGCGATACTATCAAGACGCTTCTTCTAGCCGGGAGCCGCAAAGGATATACGTCAATTCCTGCGGAATTACACTATATACGGCCGAAGCACGATTTGGCGAGATACGAAATATAGGCTATTGAAGCCACTACCGATTCCGCAGCGAATATAGGCCGAGATATTAATGGATTTCATCACGGATCTACCCCCGTTAGGCCCTATAAGCGCGACTAACTATCTTGTAATCACCGATCGGCTTACGAAAGGGATCATTTTGATCGAAATAGCCGAGATTACCTCAGAAGCAGTCGCTAAGACGTTCTTGACGAATTTCTATATACACCACGGGCTTCTACTCGCGATCACGAGCGACCGGGGGCCCTAGTTCGTGAGTGCGTTCTAGCGAATCGTATACGACCGACTTTCTATCCAACGACGACTATCGACAGCCTTCTACCCGCAGACGGACGGATCAACAGAGAGGGCTAACTAGGAGATTGAACGGATCCTACGAGTTTTCACCGCCTACGCACAAGACGACTAGAGCCTTTTGCTGCTAATCGTAGCGGGAGCAGTTAATAACCGCGACGCCACGTCAACTAGCCTATCCCCGTTCTTCTTCACACACGGCTATCACGTCGACCCTATCGCGCTTGACGAGACAACAGATAGCACGACGATACTCACACGCCTAGAAGCAGCCGGGCAAGCCTTCGTCGAACGCTTACAGGAAGCGACGGATTGGGCGCAGTCAGCGATAGCAGTTGCGCAAGATCGCTAGTAAGAGCAAGCGAACTAGAATCGCCAGCTAGCACCGGTTTATAAAGTGCACGACCGGGTATGGTTGAACCTCCGCAACGTACGTATATAGCGGCCGTCAAAGAAGCTCGATTGGTTGTACGCTAAATATGAGGTGCTCGACGTCCCCACGCTACATACAGTACGACTAAACGTCCCTACAAGCGTCTACCTAGTGTTCCACGTAGAACTAGTCCGATTAGCAGCAACCGACCCGCTACCCTCACAGGTAGTAGACGATTCCGAGCCGCCACCGGTAGTAGTAGACGGCGAACAGGAGTATGAGGTCGAAGCGATTCGGGACATACGGATACGCCGTCGCGGGCGCCGCTCACGGATAGAAGCGTTGGTTAAATGGACCGGATACCTAGAGCCCTCATAGGAACCGTTTGAAGCCATACAAGGCGTTTCCGCACTGGACGAATACGAACGAACGCATGGCCCGGTGCCTATAGAAGACCCGACAAGCCAAGAAACCGTCCGCATCAGCTTCATGCGTCTATACGCCCCCGAAGGGGGAGGAGAGGGTATGTAACGGGCTGTTGCCCGAGAGTGGCCATGTGACCATGGCCTTCTATATTACTTTTGCCTGCCTCCTTATGGAACCCACACTAGCTTCCGTATGCGGTAGCATATTGTCGTAGCCATGCACGAACGCCCCCTTTTCCTTCCTTTCCCCAAGATTGTTGTAAACAGTTCGTGGCCTAGTTAGATTGAATCAAATCGGCTTCAGCCCTTCACAGTGATCGAGTAAAGCAATCGAGAGTGCGAGATAGGTATTATCTAGCTGATCCCGGACGGCTAGAGATCTCTCTACTAATAGTTACGTACCAAGATCCTCTATCTAGTCTAACTTGGCAAATTGGGTAGTCGTCAACTAGTAGCGCAAGATAATCTCTTGATCCGGGCGACTACTACGGTAGGCAAAACAGATCAGGCGCTGCTATGCCTGCTAGTACCGGGTGTAGGTAGATAGTTTCAGGTCTACTAGAATCGGTCGTTCCTAAATACGCGGACGTAAGACAAAGCTATTAATTCGGATTTAGTCAAACTCGTTAATACGCCGGTCCTAGATAGTGTGATATACGCGCTTAATCAATCGTTCTATACTCTGCGCGAACGCGGCAAGTAGTAGCTCTCGAGAAGAATCAGGAAGTATACCCAAACTTGCTACTTCAGAAAAGCTATAACCTTGAAGGTATTTTAGCCACTAGGTGAGCTCTAACTATAGAGATACTTCTATAGTATGCTTCTGGGCGGTGATCTGTAGCCCTTGTTCTACCTCGTCCGCTAACCTTTCCTGGAGATCCCGGTTAACCTAGGCCTGAATGAACTCTGCCTCGGACACTGCACTAGCTAGCCGTTCTCGCCTGATCGGGGACGGTGCGATTACACTGAAGAAGCCGCTCCCTGGACCGGATACAAAGAATCGCTGACAGCTCACTTGTTCTGCAACGGCAGCTATATCAGGCTTAGCTTTACAAGCCCGGCCACGCGGTCGTCGGGTCTCCGGATGTATGTTTGCTAGATAGCTACGTATTGTCGCTAACGCTCGCGACACATATAAGCAGAGCGGGCAGCGTAAGCCAGGATAGACAGGAAGACCGGGGATAGGTGCGGAGCCGGGTGGAGGGAATTTGCACGGCTCACGCGTCGGATCCAGCCAGGGCCGTTTTAACATCTCGGCCAGTGCAGCCTGACGAAGTTCCGCGGTGCTGGCGCGTGGATAGCGTCGGTGATGGCTGCAGAGATGAGTGTCGAATTGACGGGAAGAAACGGCGTAACGACAGTCGGTGCAGATCCAGATTTGGTACGTTGCGTTGTATGTAAAGAGATCCATCTCAAGATACTGGACCGTCTGAGCCTCGCGCGGACAGAGTAGTTAGGAAGGTGAATCAGTGAATTTATCTGGGGCCGCAACAGAGAAACATGAGAAGCGAAAGGACACGAACGCGACCACAGACACGGTCACAGTCACGGTCACGGACGCGTCGTGCTCAAGAGCGCCGCCACTATTCCTACACGGGCCATGAAAAGAAGCAATTATGATATAAAGTAACTAGCGGATGTCGCCCTGACTATGGATGTGCCAGACACGTACCTCAGGGGGACGGGAGCACGCACGAGGCAGGCAGGCCAGCCAATCAGGGGACGAGTAATTCGAATGAGGGCTGATCTGTTCATGTACTAGAGTATAGGGGGCTATAAGGATGCCTGTCAGCTTTATCTTCAGATCTATCACATTAAGGAGACGTGTGTCCCAAATAGGCTTAATATGATAGCCATCATCCAAAAGGGTTTAGTTTTGAGTATTTAAATCGAAACGGGCTTAGTTTTGAGGACAAAAATGGGACTCCGTGATTAAGTAATCCATTTCACCCATCTCGGCCAAGAAAGCCCAACTTCAACGCATTTTACTACATGAACCGCACAAGTAACTATAATTCTGGTACCAGAATACCTAGTAGTAATTGTTCTAGACTACAAAAATTTAGCCTCAAATTATGTGGTGGTGCTGCAATGTCAGGTCGGCTTCTCCCTCATGGCTTCGCCCAGACTGCCATCAGCGCATCCCCCAGTTTACTAGGTACCTATATCGTACAATACAGTTGTCTATCTTTTTTTCAAGCATTTGGTAAACAGTTCGAGGTCTAGCTATATTGAATCAAGTTTTGCTTTAGCCCTTCACACATATTACCAAAACAAATCATCATCTTGATACAGCCTATGGTAAAACCAAAGCTCCAAGACAAAGAGCATGTGCAACGAGATGTAACCACGGGTTGGCAAAGGAATGCTGGAAATTCCCACCTTGGTGAATGCGGGAGGCTGCTCTGCACAGCGGTCCGATATGGTACAGTGCGAGAGCTCTTCCGATATGATGTTCAAGCGAGATATATGCGACATTTGGGATGGATGATTTCATGCTCAGCAGAACAGCAATGACCACATTAGTACAGCCAAGTAGCAGTCCATATTGGCGAATGATGGCTTGTACTTGTAGTTGAGGCGCGGGAAGGGTGGCAGATGGAAAGAAGAGGAAGCCGATTGTTGCGGGTGTCTCGATCACCAGATGGAGCAGAAGACCGAGCGATTGGGGCGAATGGGGGGTAATGGCCTCGACAATTGACCTCATATTATTATTGTACAATTGAAGGGAGTAAGGAAAAGGAAACAAAAACATTCGTATGGTTGAGGTATCTATGCTATATGAGCCATTTAACGTGGGAGGAACACGGCAGGATCAAACATCAGGGCCTATCCGTTGCCAAGTCTTCTACAGGGCTTAATCTGTTTAAGTACACTTTTCCGGGAGCACAGGCCCCGTGGCATGGGTCATCCCAGAGATGGAAATAGGACATTACGATATCTGGAATGATCAGCGGACCATGCTGTATAAAGACCCACTGTGTTGTCAGTTATTATTACTGGGAAAGGAGTGGGTTTCAAAGTGCTAAATAAAATGTCACAAGAAAAGATCAAGGATAATCGAAATAATGGAAGGGGCATATGGGAGTGTTAGAAAACTCGATGCTTTTTCCACGCTGATGCGATTGTTGACGATCGGCATTCAGCTGATATGCAGGTTGATGCATCTGCGCTCGTTAGCTCACCAATGGTTTATGCACACACATATGCTGACAATAAATTTGTAATCCATGAAAGGGGCTGTTTAGTTATTGAGCGTGTTAAACTGGCTTTTCGTCGGGTAGCTACGAGAAATTCGTCGCAGGAGGCAGAACAGGAAATACGATGGTACGCTTTTCTTCCTATGCGGATAGAAATTCGAAGACTTTTCTATCTGTGACTATCTATTAAAAGTAAGCGATGCTTGACATCTTTTCATGCAGGGGTTTTTATGATAATCAAAGTGCTTAGACTACTCACACGTAATATCGTCCGTGGTATGGCGGTTTGGCGATATCAGGAGTTCATAGCCGTCTAAAAGCGCATCGGGAAACCATGACTTAACGAAGCGTTCGCTTTCGGGATATTCAATGGAGCGAAATCCTCGCCTGTTACGGCGATACATTCGATAGCTGAGACCGATTTGAATACACCGCCTTCTACGATATTCGCTATTCGATATTCATTCATAGCGACGACAATTTGTGGCTTTACTTAGCAAGGGCAAGGGGCCGCTCCAAGGGCACTGTTATAATCTATTCATAAGTTTCACAGAACTCATGTCTGGAGATTCAGCACATCAAAGTCCGCCTATATAATTGCCTGAGCGATATGAGGCATTGTATTTGATAGATTCTGCAGACCTCGGTGATCTATAGCATGCCGTACTTCTTTAGCTGCCTCTATTGACTGCTCTACTGCGTCCTACATAATTCCTACGTAATGATATGATTCCTCAGTCGATAAACTTGTCGGCAAAATTTGGCATGAATTTCAACGTATAAGGCAGAAATGAGGCTATCCCGGGCGCGCGCACTCGGGCGACGTCTACGTACAACGTCTCCAAAATAAGGCTTGCTGAACATCGACATGATCACATCCATTGGTTATGCTTTGGCCAGCACCAGCATCTCCATAGTAATACCTGGTCCAAAGGCTGCGGTGATGAGTTTGTCACTTCCGGATCCACCTTTTTCATCTTCGTGCGCCAGCTTATCCATAATGCTAAGCACTGTGGAGGAACTGGTATTGCCTCTTTTCGTGTAGACCTCATAGCTCTTCCGCAAATGGTGCGTTGATAATCCCAGAGCCTGCTGACCGAGAGTGAGAATGCCATAACCACCAGGGTGTAGCGCCCAGTCATAGGTAGTGGGGTCAAAGTTTGAAGGGTTCTCGCGGAGGGATTTAGTAGACGTAATGAGTTCCTGAAAGCCTGACGGCAAACTTGATTTGACGTGCTTAGGAACATCCTTCGATATAACTGCAAGATAGCCTGTTTACTTGTTAAACAACTCTGTCGCTGTAGCAAGAGTCTTCTAGTCGGCCGTGATGTCTCTCTGCCACTCACCTGATGGGCCAACATTGTACTCAAGACAGCCACCTGAATTCTCAATCTGAGTAGTCTGAGAATTGAGAATGTTCCATAGGGGAGGTCTTTCAGATTCCTTGATGCCAATACCATTGCTAAGCACCATCGCACTAGCACAGTCCCCAAAAAGCGTGAGCCCAACGTTAGGCCTTTGTTCTTTGATGAGATCTTCTAACTCTCTTCGGATAAAAACAGATGGGATTTCGCACGAAACCACAAGACACCTGGCTGGCTTGCCCTGATGTGCAGCGCCGAGAAGGAGCTCATTTGCTGTTCGAAGTGCTGCAACACCACCAGCACATCCAACCCCATGGAGGAGAGTGCGCCGCACAGATTTTCCAAACCCCAGTCTTTGGGACAGGAAACAATCGAACCCTGGGTTAGACGTGTTTGTACAAGTGACTGTAACAATATGAGTTATATCAACTGGTGAGCCGCCCCATTCTGCCAAGGCCTTCTTAGCAGCCTCTTCAGCGAGGGGAATGCCGTATTTCTTAAAAAGCTCATCACACTCTGCGATACTCGGTGTATTGAGTTGGTGCCACAGTGGGTGACTACGCGGTATAGCGCTGTAACGCTCTTCTATCCTGGACTTCGCGTTGATCTCCAATGTCTTTTGGAGACTGGAGCGTTGCATATATAAGATCAGTACAGATAATGATGAAGGAGAGTATAGTTGGGTTAGACTTACGCAGGACTATCGGCGTAGTGTCTGAAGGCTATTTCCGCGAGGCCCTCTGGACCCATCCTGTTGGAAGGATATTGAGTTCCTGTACTAACAACAGAAACAGCAGGAATTGCAGGAGTCTCGTTTCCAGTCAAATGATGAAGCTTCTCCTTGCGCTGCGTAACACGCTTCAAGTAGGATCCCCATGACTTGAAGGTGCTGCACAACGCCATGGTGGAAAAAGAAGTCCTTGGAATGAAAAACAGACTGTGCCCTAAGACTTTTAACTCTCATCAACAAGGACTTACAGGAACGCAATTCGCCTACGTCTTATACAGCTCTGGGTGCAGATCTGCGCTACGCTTTCCCAAATTGCCAATTCGGATGATTAATCACTCTCCAAAGGAAAGGGAAGTTTATCTATGTAAACACGGCACAAGGCCATGTTGTGGTGGCTTTCATGAGGCCAGAATTAGCTGATTTTGGTGAAAAGTGTCTAAATTACACATAGAATTTAGTTAATATCCAGGTGCGTCTGGTTTGCTTGCGGCTGAAGTAGCACGTTGAAATGCATTAGCGGCCAGGCTAGGGAATTGCTGAATATCTGCCTAGAAGGCGAATCATGTTGCTAGATCTACGGAGATCTGGGCGATCACATCCCTTTTTGGAGTGGTTCCACTGATCCGTCGATTCCCTCAGGTTCCCTCACCGTAATCATCTTTTTGACGTTTAGGTTTGGTGGTCTGAATTTCTTATTTCTGATTTTCTGTTGGTGTCAGAGATTTTCGATGGCGTTGCAGATCAAGTGGGCCGTCAAAATCGAAATGCTGGTCCGGGCGACGATCTCCCAAGGGACTCCACCGCAGGGCGAACCCCTCGGTCCGTGGTCGGGATGTCGAGTGAAGAGTGTACGCCCGTCAATGGATGGTCATCTGCCGTGTAGATCGAATCAATCTTGATTGAAATCGTGGCGTATCTGCAATCATACACCTCTGTCCTTGCTTCGCTTACATAGCCCATCCCGAGTCTGCTCAGGCTCGGGACAGAATTACACCCTACCTACAGGAAATGGACAACTGACATTGACCGAGAGCTCACAGGCAGTGCGGCCTTAAAGAATAACTTCTTGCAGCCATCACTCTGCACCACAGATGCTTCCCGAAGATCATCTTGACAACACTGCATGCATGGCCAGGTAGCATGGTGCAATGGTGCACAAGATCAAAGAATCTGCTGGAAAAAGAGTAGACATATTTCGCCCATTCCAGGCAAAATTCTGCCAACGGCGACTGCGGCAAATTGGGCGTCCAAACTCCAACACACCCAGTATTAGAAGTCCTTCAGCTATGCTACTCAGCCACTAAAGGTAGCCATATAGGAGACATGGCAAATGCATACTCGCGCACAGAATTTATCGGTAATAATTAGTTAACAAGGCGTGTAATTAGAAAAAAAACTGTAAACGTAATCTGTTATGGAGGCAAGGCGGCCGAGAAAATACACATGGCAACTTTGCAAAGTGGACCTAGGGCGGGCAGTGATTGAGGCCCGAATCCGTTCTCGGGCACTGCATCGGCCAGGGAGTGGGTTCATTCCGCGTTATTGGGCATAGTTCTCCAGGATCTTGGCCGTTTTCTTGGAAGTTAACCTCAGTAAATCGAGTCTCTAAGTCTAAGCACTGACTTCGCCGCCTGAAATTTCGTTCAGCAAGATAGATCGAAATATAGCACTCCCATCCGACGCATTACTCCGGTCGATTGCGAATCAGCAAACAGGAACTGCTCCGAAAACCAGATCCTACTTCGAATTGGAGCTGGACGTGCAGGTAGATCCGCTAACGTATTCCACAAGTCAGCCAGCCACATCTCCTGTTTGGCTCCTGTCAAAATACTTGGTCAACATCCAACCTCCAACTAAGCAAGAACCTTAAACGGGTCAAGTACATAGTAATGTAACGTGCACTTCTCCTCCGTACACTCTTGGGATACACGGCTATCTTTTCCACTTGAAATGCTAGGTTTATTGAACCTAATATTATGCAAGATTTCTATTGCAGCTCAGCTGCAGGAAAAGACCGGAAGTGCACGCCCTGAATATGTATGTAGTCCTCCTTTCCTGTCAGTAATCATAAATTCCATTGTTTACTATCGCTATTTCTCCGCATCGGATTGGCAGACCCATCTATTCGCCCACAAACTACGAACCTTTATAGGGCATTTTAGTGCAAGTCAAATTAGTCAACTAATGGTCACCGAGTATCTAGCAGGATTTACTAGGCTTTTAAGTGGGTTGCACTCGACGTCAAACAGCACGAACCGCAATATGACCCTTGTAATTGGCAGTCGACGCCGCCAGTCATCGCCGCAAATCGCAAATCTCACAGAATCTGACCTATCGCCTCGCCCCACTGTCAGGGGCTTTCTGTACCCTACTGACCGTGTTTCCTTTTCTAGTCTGCCATTATTCCCTTGTGATATTAGTGACTGGCAGGCCCCTCGAAAAATCGACTGCATGATATAATAAACACAAAGTAGTATATCAACAAAGTCCCGTATAGGCTGGAGCTAGTCTCCATATCAGCACTCTCCATGGTCCCAGCAATCAGTCAGATCCGATCCAGACAGATCTCGGACCCTGCCTTCCGAATAGCTACTGTAGAGTGGGGCGAACAGTTCGCCTGCGATGCAGAAAAAAAATCATAGATTGTACCGGTAGACTGGGTTTTGGTTCTTTTGCTTTTGTTTCAAGTACACTGATTTGCAATGGGCTTGCAATGTATGTACAGGATGTGGGGCATATAGTCCTAATGTAGGCGCAAAAGACGGTGAACGAATTTTCGTTATGGTGCGGAGTATAGCAATCAAAATATTTCACACATGCTTCCACCTCTGCCTCTCGGGGACTCATTGACTGACCGTTAGCCTATGTTCTGTGTGTTAAATGGCCACCCAATCCGGACTAGTGCAGCCGCTGGTTATATAACGCTAACCCTATGTCCGGAATGTGATCATTAAAGGCCATCTTAACATACACAAGATGTCCTGGCCGCGATCACAGCTTTTCGAGATTGGAGACTTATCCTGGTGTCCCTCCTGGCTTCACCAGCACGAGCAATTTACCTTGACCAAACTCTGGACTCTCAAGTTTCCGCCTTGGGGCCGCGAGAGTCTCGCAACAAAAGCATGTGAGGTTTTCAAGGAGCACATGCAGGATCTTTCATCCTACACTGTTCTCGACATCTGTGCTGGGTCGGGAGGTCCTACCCCGGTCCTCGAATTTGAACTTAACAGGGAACTTGAAGCCCAAGGCGAAAAGCCCGTCCAGTTCATTTTAACCGATATTAATCCACACATCGAAGCGTGGCAGCAACTTTGCAAGAAACAGAAAAATATATCATATATTGTAACTCCAGTCGACGCCCGAGCCGTTCCTCGACTTGGAAACAAGAAGGAATGCCGTATTTTCAATATATGTTTCCATCACTTTAGTGATGAAGACGCCGCGGGCATTTTGAAGAGCGCAGTAGAGTCGGCTGATTCGTTTATGTAAGTGGCCTAAGCTTTCCTATGGCGCAGGAAAAACAATCAAAGACAGGATCTAATACACGTTTAGCATATTTGAAGCAACGTCTCGTGATGTTGCCACCTGTCTTTCCACCATACTCATGTTCTTCTTTACTTTCGTCGTAACCCTATGTTGGTTTTGGCACTCGCCCGTCCATCTCCTCTTTACCTACATCTTGCCCCTGTCTCCGTTGACGCTCTGGATTGATGGCCTTATATCTTGTCTCAGGACACGCACAAGTCAGGAGATTAGTGATCTTTTGGATCAGCCAGGGCTGGATCTAAGCAAATGGACCTTTCATAGTGGGACAAAGATTGTGAGTTGGCCTGTAGTTAGCTTGCGCTATTACGCTGGTGTCAAGTCTGGCTAAGAGCCCCATAGGCCTCGACAGTCTTCGCAATGTCAACCATCAGGGGACCTGTATCTAGAGAAAGCAATTGGGGCTGGAGGCACACAGAACATAGAATCATATACTGGTCCTTTCTGTCACAAAACTTCCTTCTATGGAACTAGGAAATCCATTCTAGTGGCGTCGGACGTCTCTAGATGATTGATGATTGTTTTACTTTGTAAATCTACAGTGCAGCGATTCCATTTGTTGTTGAGGTGGAAATAACGCCCCTTACCAAAATCTCCCACTTAAGCAAAGTCTCATTTCAGTCTCAAGTTCACAGCCCAGAATGCTCGAATATACCAGCTCACCTTCCACTTCCGTCCATTTGCTCCTTTCTCAGTCGACACAGAATCACCCTTCCTCTCTGGCAACGCCAGAAAATGCAATGTTGGTGCCCCAGTATCAACAACACTGAGAAGATCCGCAAAAACACGCCCGATGTGGGGCGCAATGTACAGCCCAGCTATCTTGAGCGGCCAGTTCGCCAGCGCCTCTAACCTCATATAGGTAGCTCCTGCATCGCAGATTGCCTTTGCTCTTGGTCGTAGACCCGCTTCCCATTTTGTGAGGGCCGTAGTGATATCACCCGATGACGGTATGCCACCAGAGCTGTTCACGATTGACACAATATGGTTCGCGAGAGATGCGGCATCGTCAATAGCTAGACTGGCACCTTGACCGATGTTGGGCGTTGTCTATCATGTTTAGCGCACGATGCTATATTGGAGGGCAAAAGAGATGGACAGACCTTGTGAACCGAGTCACCCAAACATGCAAATCTACCCCACGTCCACGACTTGCATGTTCCTTCCTCCAAGGGAATAAATGTAGAAGTGGTCGCATTCTCATAAACCGACCCAAACTTAATACCAGCACCAACATGTTGATCCATAAATTTCTCAGCCAGCCCGTCTTGTTCCTTTCTCGTGAACCTTGGTACACCGGGATATTGGAACTTCCGGTCCATCTTGGTGAAGAGAACCCAAAATACCTGGTTACCTTCCCCGACGTTCGCAAAGGTAGTGAAGCTCTTGCCCCAGGTCCGATAAATAATTCCCGGCTTGAGGCCTTCCATCGGACGGGATATTCCAAAGATGCATGCGTATTCAGCCGTCATAGCTATCAATCACATTAGGTCTGCATAATTCTCCAACGATGTGTATACCTATAAAAGAAAAAACATACCTTTCCTATCTTTCTTCACCTTCTTCTTCCATTTCCTGCTCTCCTCCATATGCTTCCACATCTCACCCCGAATTGTACTATGAATTCCATCCGCACCAGCAATTATACTACCGTTGTGTTCACTCCCATCCTCGCAGTGTGCAACTACGCCATCATCTGAATGATCAACCCTCGTAATTTTCTTATTCAAGAGCACCTTGCTCTTGTCCGGAACATTGTCATACAAAATTCTCAACAATTGTTCCCTTGTCAGCCAAGCGATAGGGTAAGAATGCCTACTCTGCCATCAGCCTCTTTATGTCCAAACCCGAACATAGTAAAAATAAACATGCATACCGCTCCCAGATAACGCGTGGCATATCCATTCTCGCCAACAATCGGCCATCCTCCACATATGTATATATATCCGCGGTCGGCTGAATATGTGCTTGAATATCATCATAAATACCCATTTGATCGAGGATTCGGCATGCATTGGTGGGAACTGTCAACGCAGCGCCGACTGACGGATCAATCCGACCATGGCTTTCAAGAACGAGAAAATCGATATTTGCGCGGGCAAGGGCGTTGGCGAGTGTCAGGCCCGCGATTGAGCCGCCGGCTATGAGGACTTTGAAGGGGCGCTCCTTTTCTGTTTGCATTGTAGAGTTGGTGGTAGTCCGTTTCTTGGTAATGAACGAGCAAAGTGAAGTTGGTTCTTGATGGATGAGTAAATCAAAAAAAAAAAAATACATGGACCCCGACCTCGGCTAATAAATCACTTTCTCACATTAACTCAGGGGGCATCCATTCAAAGCTTGCGTTCGAGGATGCACCTAACGCAAAGCGTATAGCAGTACGGAGTAAAGAGGCTGCCAGTCATTTCCCAAAATCAAAGCCGACTTAATAAACAATATATACGTATATTACAGCTACTGTGGACTTCGAAGACGGGACAGATAAAGAAAATTGGGGATTGGAAAGTCCGCATCTGAGAGCCGACAGATGTTGATCGATCCACTCCAGCATAATCAATTATTGCCGACCATTCAAAGGTATTGGTTTGCCGTCGAGCTGTATGGTTAGGGTAGTTTGACAATAGTCGGTCAAGCCCACGCAGCTGCATGGGGGGGACAGGACATGGAGTCGAAGGCTCAGATGCGTTCTGCCTCGATTTGCTGATTCTGCGCTGCATAAATATCTCAAACTTTCCGGTGTTGCCTTTTTGTGTGCATCGTTATTGAGCGCGCATTGTGGCATCTGCACTGATATGCGTTCATGCATTGAAAATCGGGCTGATCCCGAGAACTCGGTGATCGACCTGCCACAGCGATCCCTCCAAATCTTTTTTCTTTTCTCTACATACATGAGCCTTCCTGGAGGTGCTTAGTATATGTAGTGCTGTACCCCAATACGGTAAAAAATGTAATCAATATGCAGAGTAGCAGAATAATAGTATATATCATAGGCACATCCTATGCAGTACATGGCCTCGAGCTAGTGAAGCTGTCACTCAGCCGAGCCCCGAGAGGACCTTACGTACGAGAAAGCAATACGACCCATCTCAATTACAGCATCCTTGTTGGCAACCACAAATCGTCTCGTATGATGTCTTTCCCCGCCGATCATCTCAAAGCCCAAAACCTTGAAGCGCAAAACAAAAGCGAGCTACCAACTCATCGAATTCTCAGCTCAACACGCCACATGAAGACAAAGGAAGCATCTTACCTGCTCCAAAGTCCACGCCCCATCCTCCGGATAATCAAAACTATGAATCCATAGCCCTAGATTCTCAGCCCCTTCACCATCACCCTCCACCGGGTAAAACTTCTCCTTGCAGCCCCTGAACAATTGTCTCATTATCGATAGCCGTCTTGGGAACGAAATCAAGCACAATTCGGCCTGCAGGTCCCCTGCTCCCTGTCACGAAACGATTCCAGATTGGCGCGCTCCAAGTAAGAAATCCCTCAAGCGAGCCCGCCCATTCCAATCTAGGATCCTCGTCTCAGGCATTGTTGCCAGCCCGCGAGTAGGACTTGTAGGATCTAAAGAAGCAATTTCTCGTGCGGGACAAGCTGTGACCCAGCAGCATTGGACGAGTGGCTGGCTGAGCATGAGGAGACGGAGATATGCAAGTCCACTTCTGCAAGAGCAACAGCTTTGCGTAGGACCCAATTGATTCTTTGCTAAATGGAAGTCCCGCGTTTTCAATTCAAAGTTGTCAGAGACGGGACTATAAGGAGTAAGAGGATTTGTGCCTCTTAGAGTGGAGACAAGCCTTGCCGACTAAGTAGCTCGTGGAGACGGGAAGTTCAGCCACACACCCAAATCAGAAATTTTGCGCTCCTCGGTTCCCATATACTAGTAGTATTTATCAATCCTTTTCGTTTTATGCATGTATGTAGCTGCTTGGTCTGGGCAATGATCAGCGTGCTGCGTATAATCCACAGCCCTGGCGAATCGAGTGGCACATGCAAGGGACCCCTGTCAAAATATAATACATAGCCGGTGAAATATATGTAATATTTTACTAGGGGTTACTGATAGTTTTTTTCCCTTTTTTTCCTTTTTTTCCCATTTCCTGTTTTTTTGTCTCTTCGCCCCGTTCCTTTTTCAACTAAGATCAGCAGAACGATGATGGACAAAGAAATGATGAATATATATGAGGAAGTGCAAGTGAAGGCAATACCTCTTTACTGGCCCAAAGTACGGGTTTTGGGTTATCTTTCCATGTCGCGGCCATCTTCTTTCCTGCGCGATTCCTAGCACAATCATCCGGAACCATTTCGTCGTATTTACTGTTCCTCTCGTCCCGCGCGCACTTTCTACGCATTTGGCACTATGACTGAGAACACTCAAGCGCAAATTGATAAAAGGTTCAAGGAAACTGAAGCAGAGGAGGCGCGTACGCCTGATGTCCCCGAACCAGAATGGAAGCCAAGCAGGGAGGTGTTTCAAGTACTCTTTTGCCTCTCAATAATAAGTTTGATGGCCTCATTGGACATGACTATCTTCCTACCTATCCTTCCAGTTAGTGCTTTTATTGACACCTATCTCAATCTTTCGGTCCCGAGCAATCTAACACTGAAAATAGACTATAGCTGAGGAGCTGAACGGCGACGCCACCAGTACTTTCTGGATAGGTAGCGCATACTTAGTTCCATGCGCAGGTTTCCAGCCTATCATGGCTTCACTATCCGATATTTTTGGGAGAAGAAAGGTACTCGTTGCCTCTATGGGCCTCTTTGTGATTGGATCTATTGTGGGATGTGTCGCTCACAATATGGCTACCCTCCTGGCCGGTCGTGTGATCCAGGGTATAGGAGGAGGTGGGCTCATTCCGCTTGCCATGATCATCAATACTGATATCATTCCCCTGCGTCAACGGCCAAAGTTTGGTGCTATTATTCAAGGGTCTATGGCACTGGGAACTATTATTGGCCCCCTGATCGGGGGGTTGCTTTGTGGACCATACGAGCTCCTCAACGGGATGGCGCTGGGTATTTTATATTAATTTCCCTCTATCGGCTCTGGCAGGGTTAATGCTTTTTGTATCGATCAGGTTCAAAAATGGCGGAAGGAAGCTTCGCTCTGTTGATTGGATCGGCCAGGTCTTATTTATTACGAGCATGTCCGCCTTTTTGATTGGGCTCTCGTGGGGTGGGGTACAGTACTCCTGGGGAAGTTATCAGACTTTGGTTCCACTCTGCCTCGGTGTGGGTGGTATCGTCGCGACGGGGTTTTGGGAGTTCTTTGGGGCTAGTCACTCATTCCTACGTCTGTCTATACTTACAGATCAATCCTCGCTGGCTGTATATGCTGCGTCTATTGTCCAAGGCATTATTGTGCGATCTCCCCGCCTATCCCCTGTGGAATTCAATGACATGAAAATAAAACCATTGCTGACTTGTCTCATTAGATGTACGGTGAGCTTTATTATATCTCTCTGTATCTGCAAGCCGTCAAACTTTTGTCCGCCGTTATGAACGGTGTCGGCGTGTTGCCCGTCTCCATTGTTCTTCTGCCCACCAGCATAGTCGTGGCCTTCGTCATCTCCAAAACCGGACGGTACCGCTGGGCCCTCTGGTGTGGCTGGATCGCTACCATTGCAGCTACTGGTGTTACCATCCTTCTGCGAGAGCACACTAGTACAGCAGGCTGGATCTTCATGTTTGCTTTTGTGGGCTTCGGCCACGGCGTCCTTTACAATGCGCTTCTGTTTGCAGCGCAGGCTTCCTCGCCAGCCAAAGACGTGGCATATGCCGCTTCACTATACACATTCTGCCGGACGCTGGGCTTCGCCATCGGTGTCATCATTGGTGGAACAGTACTGCAGAATTTTATGGCGACGAGACTGGGTGATTTGGGACTTCCGACTGCTATCGCCCACAATGCGGAGGGTTATGTTAGCACCCTTAAAACGTTGCCCGCTGGGTCTGCTTTACGCGAAGGTGTGATGAATGCATATGTATATGGGTTGGACTCCATTTTTGAGGTTATGACGGGCATTGGGGCTCTTGGTCTCCTAGCGACGCCGTTTGTTGCAAGTCGGACTATGGATAAATCTTTAGAGACTGATCATGTTGTTCAAGGTGCGAAGGATGAGGCATGAACGAAATGTACACCTCGTATAACGAAGTTTGGACCATACTTCCGGCACTCGCCTTGGACCTCCCACATTAACTACACTATGGACGGCAGCATGTACTGGTTCTATGAGCGACGTCGACACTAGAGAAGGGAAATGACGCTATTTCTCAGGTATAGTGCAGTGAATAATATACACATCAAATTTTGTTTGCGAGAATTCATTGTTGTCTCACAACAGTTAGCGTTTTATCTTTCTCGAAAATCTAGTACACATATGGGCCAAAGATATGTATTGAATGGTAAGTCCAACATGAAATGATTGGATATTCAATCTGAACCCGTTCGCTATCGTATTTGTCTATAGAGATTAGCTACAATTTATACATAGATTTAAGGAAGCTTAAATACAAAATCCGTAAGATACTCCGTGAATCAATCTTTGGCTGATTTCTGCGGGCTCCCCAACCTTAACTCGCTGTAGTGATCGCTTTGGAAGATGATCCACCAAGCGCCGAGGACAGTTCGGAATTCAAGGCACATTCCGCTCCAAAAATTGAGGACAAGGATATTCAGGGACCGAACTACACGGTTATCATTAATCCGGATGATAAAGGTGCAGCCAGGGGGGTGTATATTGATCTCCGCAAGGCGACCGTCACTCTCAAGGGGAAGGATGAAGTATCACAGACAACCGCGAAGAGACTGAACACAATCATCAAGAGTGCTATCGAGGATTACTTTGCCGAGGCTGCGGCCATCGACTATTACCTCGCAGGGGTGTCGAATGATTACAAGTCTCAGGCTGCCGATCATGTTCTCCGACCGGTGTCGTTTTGCTTTACGACGGTAATGGGCAACAATGAGAGTGAGGTCAAATCCGCCCTGTGTATGTGGATTGCCGTCCAGGGCGGGAAAGATGGCGGAAGAAAGCCCACTGGGACCACGCAGGTGACCTTTCACCCTGGCTCTAGCGATCTCATCTCTATTCCCAAGGGCAGTACAGCTGGTCTGATCGTGAGCAACTATGTTTTGCTGAATCATTTCTTCTTGGTGAGCAATTCCGTCATCCATCCCTTTCCAGCCCGCTTCATTATATTCTCATTCACTAAACCTTCAACCCACAGCCCAACCTAAGTAAAGGCTTCGATGATATAAAGGAGACTACCGTTGCAGGCGAAGGTATGTAACACAAATAGCGTCCCCGATGGATACCATTTTGTGTTGACTCGGAGGAATATTGTAGGTGGACTCAAATTTACCGGGAAGTTGAAGGCCGACACTGTTTCGGTTGAGAAGGTGGACGATTCGGAAAGCGGCACTGGTTGGTGGTGGTACACCAAAATGGACGCTATTGAATTCGAGCCTAGCGACCCTTTGACTAATATCACCATCAGCGGTGGCATCTCCAGCAACCAGAAAGTCGACGATAACAGGATCAAATATACGAGCAACGGTCAATCCGCGAACTGGGAATGGGGACAGACCGTATCAGGCGTTGACAGCGGCGACAGTGGTACGGTGGAACTTGTGTTCACCTGAAATGGGAAGGGAAAGTGGAAGGACGTTAGCACAGACAAGAGTCCTAACCTCTTGGGCTTTGACTGGACACAGGATGAGAAATGGAACATCACATCTAAGGATACGTCCCGAAGGTGGTGGGCAAAGTTCTGGCCACACTCAAGCGAGGTCCCCCCGCATTTCAGGAACCTGAGTGTGCCAGGCCCCCGTATTAATCTGACTATGGATCCCCTCGACTACTTCCTCACCACCAATCTCCTATTTCCGGGCGAGCAAATCTTCAAAGCTGACAAGCCGACGGGGGAAGGTAGTTCCAAAGGGCTGGCTGTTCCTCGCGATCTCATATTGACGGGTGATATCAAGGAAAATTAAACTTGTTTCGACTGACGGGTCACCCTCCCCTGGTTAGTTATACAGAAATGATAGACGATATGTCTTATTTAATCACCAACTGCCAGGCAGCTCTTGCCCATTGACCATCATGCTTTCATCAATCATCGATCTTGTACCTCTCGTCGACGATGTCTCACATGCAATGTATCTGTCCCCGTTTATTCTGCTGTTATCGTAGCACACATTGAACACGCACATGAGTCACCTCCCAAGTAACCGTTGCGTTATACCGCTCACTGACGTTGTGCCCCTAGAACAGTGTCTTTAGACCCTACCTTTGCCGCTTTATTCTTCCCCTCTGGCTTTCTGTCACTTTCTGCCCATTGCGCTCCCTCGAACAATGCTCAGCGAATGCTTGCCCCCGCCCCCCCCCCCGGGGTGAAACCGGGATGACCTTGCTCCTCTCCTCTAGGATATAGTTCACGAGTATGCATCGGAAAATTCCTTTGACGAAGATACTGCTCGTACAATTCGCCAGGAGTTTTGTGATGTGGCCCAATGGAATGTTTCTATGGACTTCTCTCTCCTGGAATCGTTTTAAAGATGGTGTCCCCGAGGTCTCATCCCATCACTATTCCCTGCCAAAAGCTTGAGGAGCCACAGCAGCTGCCACCCGGGATGGATAATTTCTATACTTCCTGAACGGGCCGAGGCCAGGTCGTCTGTTCTGGGCATGTACTTCTCGCTGGAAATGCCTTTTCGTAGACTGGATGACCTCTTCAAACCAGCGGCCCAGCGGAGGTTATTGACCTACAAAGTGAGAAAGGGGCGCTGACAGGATACCACACAATGGCGACCTTCAAGCTCATTATTTAAAATGAAAGGAACCGCCATTGAATCGGTACGTTTCCGATAGCTGGGAGATCATCCCATTATCCTATTGCTTCCCCTCATGATCAACGCGATCAATGCGTACTCAGCGCTCAGTGTGTGGCATTTTGGTAGAAATCGGCGTCTATTTATGACAGATGGAAACAAGAATATGATCCCGGTCTTACTCCCTAACCGGCCCCTTTAATAAATGGTAATTTATGAAAGGGGCCGGTTTCAAACGTAGTAAGGTCTGTGAATAGCTTTAGCGGAGCATACTTCATTTGTTCTCTGGCCTCCTAACTCCATCTCCTCTGATCCTTCCACTGCCATCGTGATGGCAGCGGCTCGCCTTCTACTAGGTGGTTCATATCTGAGTGGGTAGCGGAGTACCACGCTATTGGGCTGTCTATCTTCCTTTCCCCGTTGACAAATCTGACTCGTTTGGTCTGGGTGCTAAATCTGCTACTATCGCACTTTGGGATTATAGAAAAGAAACGTGTAGTATCTATACCAAAGCTCGGCTTCTACCGGAGAGCGAGATTTCGTGTGCGTCTACTTTACTAAGGCGATGTATATCTTTGGGGCTTCACGCTATGCGTATATTGACGACAAATAGCGACTCTGTACTTATTGTTGCAAACTAAATACTGCTCGGTAATAGTGAGTTCGGGGGTTTCACTTATGTTGACTCTAGATAAATATTTCGTATACGGAATCTAGCCTAGTGGCCCGGACGGTATTGTTTTCTAACGGCTACTAAACATTATGCCCTTTATTATTAATGGTCTACCTAGTCCGATTTTAGATCCTATTTCTCGAGATAGTAGACGTATAAAATAACTACTTATCGTTGCTAAAGTCGATAGTAATGTACTTATGGTCTCGTTTCTGCTGCCGGTCCCCTTTACTACTACCTCTAAGCTAGCTATACCGCCGTTTACGCGTTACCGGCGCCTAGAAGCTAAGGAATTTATACTTATGAGCAAGCGATGCTGCGCAGGTTAGGTAGAGAGGAAGGAAGATTAATTGATCTTCTTCCTTTGATTGAATAGGAAGGATAAAATCAATTCGGCTTAGAATCATAAAGATAAGATGAGAGAAGAGTGAGGTAGGACTGAAGCTTGGTTGATTATATTGAATCTTGCTTGTATGTCTTAGATTTTTTTTTTTTTTTTTTTTTTTTTGGTAGAGAAGGCAGGGCATATTTATAATCAACTTGTCTCTTGCATGTGATCGTTCTAGATGATGCATAGTGATCTCATGCAGTAGCTGTTTAATCGGTGGTTGCTTGATTGTACGATGTCATTGACTGTAGTGATGATGTAGATCGTACACTGTTGTATACGTCTTACATGATTGTATCATGTCATTGACCGTAGTGATGATGTAGATCGTATACTGTTGTATACGTCTTGATTGTACGATGTCCTTGACCGGTATAGCATAAAGCTTATAGAGATTCAGCCATCTTGTATAGGGCTTATGAATCTGGCTTGATATGCTCCATGACGGTTTAGGCATCTTGCCCTATATCTCACAATACTATTCTAAGCTGATCGCCCGGTATCGTATTCGCTTTGACTTAATAATACTAGGCGCCTCTTTTATGCTATATATATAGACGGTGCTTGTAAAGATAGGGTCTACTTGCAGGGTAGAAAGCCTGTCAACTAGGTAGGAGAGCAAAGCACTATGTCAAATTGTAACAGAGACTGTTTCTTGGGGGGCCTTCTTTCCTGTCCCCCCACTGCTCTTATATACAGTAAACCCTACCACGAGAGGGGTAACCACGTTGGCTTGCATGAGCTGTATGCGCATCGGCGGATGACTCTCCTCCGTGGAAACAGCGGTGAGAGGGCAGGGATAGGCCACCGAAGTGGTGCGCCATAGTTGATCTCCATGGCTGATCTCCCAGGGTGGCCTGAATCCTAAGGCCGAAAAGTGTGAATAGCCTCATGGTAGGAAATGTCATAACAGTGCTAGCTACCTATAATCTATACGCGGCTTATTCATTAATAGCTAGATTATCGGCCCCGTAGTTATGCTTAAATCTACTGTATTTTAGATATATCCGCGAGATACTAATTATAGTATAGCGCTAGGATAGTATATTTAGCTTAGAATTTAAGTACGTTTTGCCCTCTTGCTTTAGGAGAGCGCTAAGCCGAGCAGCGTCCTAGTAGCCTTTATCGCGAGGCTAGAAAAACGGTAATTAAACGCGACGCTCGCTTCCACGAGCGAATATACTTGCCGTCTTAGTGAATAGCTAAATTAGCTATAGATAGTATACTATAAGCTTGCTAATCTCGCTCGGTAGGTACCGGTAGATAATTTTAATCGAGTTCGAAACGCTTTAGGACTTATAGTAGCTAGTAACAATACTAGCGAGCCTATACTTAACGTAGAGATTATAGTATCGCCCCTCGGTAGTATTACTATATCTAATAGAAATAAGCTCTGTTACGCGTATAGGCTATCTACCTATTAGGACCAAAAGTCGTCCGAGGAATTAATCTACCTATTACTAGTATACTATTATATATAACTCCCGCTAGCGTACGGAAGAGTCGGCCTATCGAACTTCGATAAATTCCTACCGGAGGGACTCGCTAGCTAATACACGATCTAATATCTAACGCTCGCTACTAGTAGGAAGGACTACGCGGTTCTGCTTATCCTTTAGAAAATTCTAACTACGCTAGTTATTTACTAGATCGTCGGTTAGCTAGTATAGCTATAGTTCGGGCACGATATCGGCTCGGCTTTCGTCTTTATCTAGTAGGAAAAGCCTCTTAAGCTTATGCTATACTAGTTCGACCTACGTATGTATAAATTATCGAAGTCTATCTATATTAAGCTAAAGCTCGCGGTAGTAGAGGGATTAGTAGTCGTTACTCTATATTAGGTATCCGAGACTAGTAGATATATTCTAGATCCTCTTACTAAATATCCGTAGCCGGATTATCTATCTAAAGGGTACCCGTACCCCGTATATTAGGAACCGTTCCTATATCTTATTTAGCGCGTTGCCGGGGTACTTTATGTAGTAATCCTCGGCGAGTTAAACTACTCGCTACGCGACTAGTATCTAGGAGATCTTTACGAGGCTGGAGAGATAACTAGTATAACTAGCGGGGTTACGGTACGTTTAATTTCGGGTATCGATACTAAGCGCGGCTATAAACCTAACTACGGGACTCTTAAAAATATTACCCTATAGCTCGTGATCGAGGAGCGCGATCGAGAGGTCTAAATAGGCCCGATCGAGCTACTCCTCTACCTAACTCGAGGTACTAGCTATAATCTCTATTTCCCTCTTTCCCCCTAGGTAATACTCCCCTTTAATCGAATTAGCGAGTTTTAGCTAAAGTAGCCGCCGTGCCTTTTACTTGATTCGATCGATTATATCTGTCGGCATATGTGGGGCCTTAGGCCCAGATTGCTATTTTGAATTCTGCCTGCTTACTAAGCAATCTCCCCTATTTTACCGCGGAGGAACACTATCTTGTATCCTCTTTTCAATACACCTTTTCTGCACCTTTACTGCTATGAAACATCATCATGTTTACCCCGCCTGATATATCAGATTGATCCTCAACGATCGTATCAACATTGCCTATCCAGGCAGGAGACTACGTAATACTCCAAAATAACCTCGAATGTTCTTGATTTCCTTATATGATATTTGCCATGTACCCTATGTTATAAATTGCACCCTGATTCCTAGTTAGAATGAACAAGTTTGACATCTCTTTTATCTTAGGAAGAATTACCTGGCATAGTAGACCATCTGAATCAACCTTCCACTGCTTGATTCTTCTGTCTGACCAGCCGATCGTGTTCTATCTTGATTCGTCTCTCTTCCATAATCGTGGCACTAAGATTAGTGTGCACGAACGATTTCTTCTACGGTTTTATGTACTAGACGTATTTCTAATAGTTATGAGCCCGAGCCTCTGCTAAGGACTCTATCTTTTACTTTCGTCTTATCTATCCCTTACTTTCGTCTTAAGTGATAGATTTATCCGATCTACGAGCTACCTAGCTCAATTATCCTCTGAAATACTACGTATATTAGGTTCCGTGGATTACAGCTATCAAAGATTATGTACTAGCTAATAGTGTGTGGAAATATATTAATCTAGACCTACCTACTCCTGCTACACCGCTATAGGAACTAACCAAGCCGTATCTATCTAATGTAATCAAGAAACCTACGAACATATTTATATCTAACCCTCCTGAGCTAATTAGACTTATTAATCTTACCTCCGACTAATTAGCTATCTATCGAATCTTGCTTAGCGAATATAAGTTAGCTAGATCTGATTATCTACGCTATATACGATCTATCGAGATCTTAAAGCAAGGAATTCGATCCTCTCTTATGCTAGAAGGGAGACAGATTGTTAATAGCCTGATAGTGCACGAAGCGATTACTAAGCTACGCGCTACCTTCGCTCTATCAGACTAATCTAAGAACTACTAAATCCTACGCGACTAGGATACGATTAAACGCCAAACACTGCTATCTAAATCGTCTTATCTTGCTATATAGGGCTAGAAATAGGTAATTAGCTAATTAGAAGGCGAGAAAGCCGGAATTGCCTACTTTTAAGACCCGCTATCTCTAGTATACGACTTCCTAGAGACGATTCAACCTAGCAATCAAGGCTTCTATACCTTCTAGTATAATACGATCCTCTAGGGCCTAAAGAGGCCTACCCTAACCGAACTAGTTAATTAGTTTATTGACTAATACCGACTAATTATACCTAGCAGACGACTAATTACTTATCCAACCTATCAAGGACGAGAACCTAACGATAATCAGCTAATTAAACCTAGCCGAAAGAGGAATTGTCCTTATAGAGGGCCTCCTAGCTATAGCAACCACGATTTCGATAAGTGCCTATACGTTAATCCGCTAGTTAGACTAAAGGGTTGGTCGCTAGACTAGCGAATCATGAAGAACTTCAATCTTCGATGCGAATCTTTACCTCCCTTCAAGCGATCGTACGAAGAAGCTATCAGGAAATATTAATCAGACCAAGTAGACTAGCTAGATATTAACAATTCTAGCTAATCAGATCGAAAGCGAGACGCATTTTCTGCCTTTATACTAAAGGAGGAAGCTAATAATCTCTTTCGAGAAGATAGTAGGATAGCTATAAGCATAATCAGGATCTCTGCTGAGCGAAACAACGCCTAGTGTTATGATACTAGAGCCTCTATTTATATCACGAACAATAGATCTCTACTACAAAACTATAGGTCTTCTGTGTCCTTAGTTATAGTTGGAAACACCGAGACTACTATCCTTGGTTTCGGAGAGCTTAAAGTTATACTAACTGAATCTCTTGATAGTACTACCTTTCCCTTGAAACAAGTTACCTATTACCCTGGGTTCTATGTCAACCTTATTTCAGCCGAACGCGTAGCTAATGCAGGAATCTATCTTAATAGGAGAGATTGCCTACTAGAAGAGAAGGATAGAACGCCTATCTACCGATTAAACACGAAATCAGGTATCTATCTGATTAGATAGGACGAATTAATAGACGCTAGCTATCCTACTACTAACTATATCTCTTATCCCTCACTGAACTCTCACTTTCCCCTTACTACTATATTATAAGATCATGTAAACCCTCTTGCTAATCGAATCAGCAAGATTGCCTTAGTATTAGATGCCAAGAAATAGCTAGAAGGAACAATTGATTAGTGGCACCGACGACTAGGCTATATTAGCAAAGACGTGCTATCTCGCCTGCCTAACTACGCGTCTAGCATCACGATCAAGGATATATCTTCGCTAATCAGCTATTATGAAATATGCAAACTAGCTAATTTATCGCGTCAAATCTCTCGATTACCTATGTAGTATAATCGCCCGTTCGAATCGCTGTACTAGGATCTTATTCACTTCAAGCTATTATTAGCTAGAACCTCCTACCTATCACATTTAGTTGATCCTATCACTAAATATCAAATTACGGAAGATCTTTCTTCTAAGACTGAATTATCTTAATCTCTATCGAATTAGATCGATTTTATCCAAAACCAATTCGATCTACGCGTTCTTATAGTATACACCGATAACGAAAGAACCCTCTCTGAATTCTTCGATTAATCTTCTAGAATTAATCTAGAAACTACACCGCCCTATTAACCTAACCAAAACGGCTACGCTAAGCGATACGGTGTATTAATATCGAAGATAGCTAGGTAGATAACGATCGATTCAGGCCTACCGAGCTATCTTTAGCCTAAGGCAGCTAAGATAGCTATCTATATCCAAAATCGTATTCCTTATCGATCGATTAGCTAGTAATCTCCGTATAAAGCCCTCGCTACCTACCTTAGTGACAAAGCACTATATTAGCTCTAGAAGAAGCCTGATCTATCGAATATACGAATCTTCGGATATAAAGCTTATATACGAATCAACAAGCTACTAAGATTAGCTAAGCTAGCGCCCCGCGCTACTATTAGCTATCTAGTAGGCTACGAAGCCTATAATATCTAGCGTATCTAGATTCCTACTAATCGTCGCATTATTCGCGCCCGAGACGTTTAATTTAATAAGCAAGAATTCTATAGTCCCTCGTCGACTAATTAAAAGATTCGGATATACGATAATACAGATCCGACGTAGCCAATCACTATTCTTGATAACGAAGAAACCACACGAATTATTAATGATATCGATATACTAATTCCTGCTAATTAATTAGCTAATATACTAGTATAGCAAGATCTTGGGGGTAGAAGCACTACTACGGCTATTTTCGATTATACTATACCTCAAATTTAGCTTACTTCGGACTAAGACCCTTCTGATCTAGACGAAATCCTTAGAGACTAACCAATCACACTACCACTTAATGCAAAATTAGACGGATCTATATTAGATCTAGAACTATCCTACTAATCAGATCAGCTATCAGATCAGCTATTCGTCTTGATTAATAATACAAACTTTGATCCCTCCGGCTACGAACCTCTTTCTTTAACGACTAAGCGCCCTCGATCTGATTCTAATACTAGCCGAGACTAAGATAAAGTAAAACGACCTTATTTCAGCCTTACTACGTTTCTATAAGCCTTCTCGTCTAATCAGATTAAGTAGCTAAAGATTCTGATCTTATCAATTCCTCCTACGCCTTCCGGCTATAATCAATTAGCTAGCTACCCGTTCGAAGCCTAATTCCGACAAGCTATACAAGTTGAATTTAATAAACTCCTTGATATATATATATTCGAACTAATTAGTATAACCTATATCAAACACACTCACCAATCAAATTGCAAAGATCTTGACCAATCATCTTGCCCTCGACACTAATTCGTTCAGATACGATAGGTTTTTACCTATAAATCTAATAAATCAGGCTATTTAACTAGATTTAAAGCTCGCCTGTGCGTACGCGGAGATACCCAAATCCCCGATAATCAAGATATACGTACTAGCACCCTCGCTGCTAGAACCTTCCGCACGCTGATAGCAATTATTACTCGATTTAACCTCGAAACCTTTTAGATAGATATAGTAAACGCTTTCCTGAATAGTACGCTTAAAGAGGAAGTTTATTACTAATACCCTCTAGGAATAGGACGAAAATCGATAGTTCTTCGCCTACACAAAGCAGTATACGGCCTACGAATTACTAGTAAGAGATAGGAGGATGATATTAAAGGACTGCTTCTCTTACTCGGATTTCGACTATACCCTGATGATCCAGCCCTTTACACTAATAATCGTATAGTTATTATAGTGTTTGTTGACGATTTTCTAGCCGCCTACTATAAAAGTGAGAGCTTATACGCTTACTAGATAAAAGACCTACTCTCATAACGGTTTGAGATGAAGGATTATAGCGAATTGACTTAATTTATCGGAGTTCGCGTTATCAGAGATCGTTAGAAGCGAAAGACCTAGCTTAGTCAAGTAGCTTATATTGAAAAGATCGCTGCTAGATTCAATCTTCTTGATAAGTACTATCTAAAAACGCCTCTTTTAACTAATTACAACATTAATCTAATCTAATCTAGTTATATTGATCCTAAGATAATCAAGTTATATTAGCAAAAGTACGGATTAACCCTTTTTCCGGTAGTTTAGACGAGACCAGACACAGCATTCGCTAACTAGCTATTAGCAAGATCGCTTACTCGGTATAATAAGAAGCATCTAAAGGTAGTAGATCATCTAATCTCCTACCTATATAGAACGAAAGACCTAGCGATCTGTTTTGGTGGTAGCTAATTAGATAACTAGATCTTTACCCTTTTATTAGATACAAGCTTTGCTGATAATCCTGATCGAAGAAGCTCTAAAGGATTTATCTTTTGCCTATTTAGTGGACTAATAGAGTAGAAATCTCGTAAGTAAAAAACGATTACTACGTTAACCACCGAAGCCGAATTGCTTGCGATTAGCTACGCAGCCAAGTAGCTATATTAGATAAAACGCCTCTTTTCCTTTATCTAATTCGAAACTAGCCAATTAGAGACGCTGAATTGCGATAATAAACAGACTATCGACCTATTAAATCGCGAGAAATCAGTCTATTAGACGAAACTTCGCTACGTAGATATCCACTAGCTTTAGATTCGGCAAGAAGTTCAGGCTAAACGGCTGATAGTCTAATAGGTTAAAACAACCGAAATGCTAGCTAATAGGCTCACAAAACACCTACCCAGCGAAAAACATAGCGCCTTTGTTAGACAGCTAGGTATAGAAGTATCCCTATCGTATTAGGCAGTTGCCTATCCTATCCCTTCCTCTTATTTAGCTCTCACTTTGCTCTTACCTTCCATCTCATATTAAGAGCTAAGGGGGTGTGTCGGTATATATAGGGCCTTAGGCCTAGATTGCTATTTTGAATTCTGCCTGCTTACTAAGCAATCTCCCCTATTTTACCGCGGAGGAACACTATCTTGTATCCTCTTTTCAATACACCTTTTCTGCACCTTTACTGCTATGAAATATCATTATGTTTACCCCGCCTGATATATCAGATTAATCCTCAACGATCGCATCAACATTGCCTATCTAGGCAGGAGACTACGTAACACTCCAAAATAACCTCGAATGTTCTTGATTTCCTCATATGATATTTGCTATATACCCTATATTATAAATTGCACCCTGATTCCTAGTTAGAATGAACAAGTTTGACATCTTTTCTACCTCAAGTAGAATCACCGGGCATAGTAGACCATCTGAATCAACCTTCTACTACTTGATTCTTCTATCTAATCAGCCGATTATGATCTATCTTGATTCGTCTCTCTTCTATAATCGTGGTACTAAGATTAGTATACACGAACGATTTCTTCTACGGTTTTATGCACCAGACGCATTTCCAACAAATAATCAACCAGATTTTGCGGTACTAACCCGACTAAATTCCCGTTATCCTATAGGACCGTATAGCCGATGATTTCAACTAGCCTAAGGCCGGGTAGAGTTTTTTGCAGGACGAGCGCACGCCGTGGCCCGTCGATAGGTCCCGGTAGATAGTGGACCGGGTACAGGAGGAGCATCTATTATAGCGGTTATTTATATAAGCCAAGACTAATCGGTTTAGTGTCGATGCTATCGGCCGGTTTTTTGTGTTCGTCAACGAGTTCAAGGAAAAGTTAGCCGTGCTCGTCTATATTACTAGCGGTTAGCCCCCGCGAGGCCCTAAGTTGTTAAGTATCCGCTACCGTAATAGCGCCGCTAGTAGGCACCGTAATGTGTTCATCGAAGATAGATTAGTGGCATTTATCACCCGATACTACAAGGGGTTTTATACTAGCGGGGATACTAAGGTAATTCATCGGTACGTACCCCGCGAAGTAGGCGAGTTAGTAGTGTGGTATTTGTGGTTAGTATTGCTATTTGTCGAGATATTGTAGGTATACTATAAAGAGGCATACGGGTTGGGCGCCGTTCCCGATACGTATGCCACTAAGATATGGGGGATCGATGCCGGCAGTGGACGGGAATAGACGCCCGCGCGGGTGACGGATATGATAGTCCGGGAAAGTAAGATGTGTTTACATAACGGATTGTCGTTGTCCGCGTATCGGGACATTGCTATCGCTATCAGTCGGAAGTATTTCGGTAGTGTCAAAGCGTTCCTGCACAACGTCCGCGAGGATAGGACCGAGGTCGTTAGCGATAACAAGGAGAACGAGGACGATATAGACGATAAGCAGTGGGTGCGCTATATTACCGATTTACAAGCCGCGTATACTACCTATATCGCCGAGATGGCATACGGACGTATAATGACCTAGCAGCAAGGGACCATAGCAGGTCGCCAGGCGGGGTTCCGGACTAGCAGCGTGTATTGGCATGATTTTTTAGGGTTTAACATCAAGGAGGTCCCGAGTAGCGTATTGGGCAAGCGAGCCCGGCCCCGGTAGAAGGACGACGATATACAGATACGTGATCAGCGCCGCTATTTAGTTAAGACGACCAACATGACCGAGGCATTGCAGCGGATAACCGGGGACCTAACGATGTAGTTCCGGGGCGTCTAGGGCGCAGCCATTGATGCTATTAAACAGGGTGATTCCCGGGTCGTGGCGGTGATGCCGACAGGCGGAGGCAAGAGTATGTTGTTTATGCTGCCCGCGTGGGTAGGCCAACGAGGCGGGTTAACGATCGTGGTGGTTCCGTTGATCGCGTTGCGTTCCGATTTACAGCGCCGATACGAGGCCGCCGGGATTTCATGCGTCGAATAGGAGAGTTATCGCCATCCCGATCACGCGGCTATTGTGTTTATGACGCCCGAAGCGGTATTCACGGATGCATTCCAGTCGTTTTTGAACCGGCAGCGCGATAATATGCGGTTGGACCGGATTGTCGTTGACGAATGCCATATTATGTTGAACACGTCGGAGAAGTTCCGGCCGCGGTTACAGCAGTTAGGTCAAATGCATCGATTTGGTGCGCAGATAGTGTTTTTGACCGCCACGTTGCCCCTATATAAGGAGAGCCGGTTATTTCAGCGTATAGCGGTAGAGCGGAACGTGGTAAGTATGTACCGCGCGCCGACCAGCTGCTACAATATCGTATATCGGGTGTACCGGCCCATAATTGCGTTGAAATATCGTTCCTAGAACCAGTAGTTAGAGGATCCCGGTGTCCGGCAGTTTATTCGTGAACGGGTTCGGCGTGCCCCGTGAGATCCCGGGAGCATTTTCTGCCTTAGGCTCCCTTTCAGTGGGCCTGATCCACTAACCCCTTCCGATCACTTTCGGTCACGTGAGGCCCTATTCGGTCTCTGGTTACGTGAGGCCCCGTCCAGCCGCGTATGTATATATAGTCTCTCCTTTACTATACTTAGAAGGGCATGCCCTATCTACCCTTCGGATCACATTTGGTAGCAAACCCTCCAAAAGGTGACCTTTTACGGCCACCTACCGGGAGAGTCGATTTATTAATACAATCTAATCCTCTCCTGACGCTACGAACGATCCCTTCTGATCTAAGGGTACCTAGAAGCGCCCTTTTAATCTATATACGCTGCGAAAAGCGAAGAGATCTCGTATACAGAGCTCGCGAAAGCTCTCGGAAAATCTCTACAAGAAGTAGGAGACAGGTTTGACCCTAAGAAACCGCTATAGCTATACTGCGATCTCGGAAGAGAGGAACCTTTCTCTATTATATCTGCACTTCGTGTCTACAGACAGAGATTATCCCGTCTCCTTGGAATCTAATAGGAAGACACCGATCGCCGACTCTCGTAGACTGCCGATAAAGCAGTTAGACCCGCGGGGTATCCTTCTAGCTAGAAAGGCCGAGAAACGCGTGTATACGACTACACGTTATCTCCGGTCGGCGGAAGTAAAAATCCAGCAGCGAATAGAAGCGATTAGAAGCTTAAAAGGCCGTCGAAATTCACGATAAGAACGAGCTTCTACTATTCGGTAACTTATTTTGACTAAGAAGTCGGAAATACGCCTCAATCGCAATAACTTATCTCTTTCTAACAACCTCTACCATAGAAAACTAACTAATAGACGAGCGGTCGGAGCCTTTATAAGGACCAGCAGGTCTGAATCCGGATCCTTAGCCTACGCAAGCTCCCCTGCGTGCTATTACGCCCGAGACCGAACGTGCCCTGACTTTCCTAGGACCCTAAGCTGACGAAATACGCGCGGCTATCCAGTCTGCGACGGAGCCAATTCCGCTTATCTAGATAGTCAAACGACACGCAAGTTCCCTCGCGGAGTAGAACGCGCGAAACCAGCACTAGGAAGTTCTGTAGCCGACTAGAATCCTCTATTAGTCGTAGTAGCAGGGTAATATCTCGATACCTCTAAATGTCTAGACCCTATTAACCTCGTTCCCCTCCGCGCCCGAAAGTGACTAGACAGCCTAGGGAAGGAAGGATTTCGGGGCTAAATATCTTAGAAGAACCCTTCTGAAGAAAGTCCGAGAGATCCGCGAATACTCTAGCTAAATCAAGGATAATATAGCTCGAGAGTATCTACGCGATTACGAACGATTTTTTAAAGATATCACTAATCTCTTGCTTACGCCCGTAGACGAACGAACTAAGGTCTTATTAGCTTGTGGAGCCCTTACCGACAAAGCCTAAAGGAAATAGCTTGTATATAAATAGAGAGTGCAAGTTAGTGATATAGAACCTATTAAGACCTAGCAGAAGTACTAGAATTGGATTATGTGAGCAAGCGATGCTGCGCAGGTTAGGTAGAGAGGAAGTAAGATTAATTGATCTTCTTCCTTTGATTGAATAGGAAGGATAAAATCAATTCGGCTTAGAATCATAAAGATGAAATGAGACAAAGTAAGGTAGGACTGAAGCTTGGTTGATTGTATTAAATCTTGCTTGTATGTTTTAAACATTATTATTATCTTGGTAGAGAAAGCAGGGCATATTTATAATCAACTTGTCTCTTGCATGTGATCATTCTAGATGATGCATGATAATCTCATGCAGATAGATCTAGATGCATAGTGATCTCATGCAGTAGCTGTTTGATCGGTGGTTGCTTGATTGTACGATGTCATTGACTGTAGTGATGATGTAGATCGTGTCATTAACCGTAGTGATGATGTAGATCGTATACTGTTGTATACGTCTTACTTGATGTTATTGACCGTAGTGATGATGGTATAGCATAAAGCTTATAGAGATTCAGCCATCTTGTATAGGCCTTATAAATCTGGCTTGATATACTGCATGACGGTTTAGGCATCTTGCCCTATATCTCACACCCCCCGTAATCTTTATACTATAGTGCAAATGGCAGTAGAGTATAGAGATTAGTATAGAGTAGATAGGATCGATATATATATATACTACTATCAAATAGCTAGATATATATCTTCCTAAATCTCAATCTCATAGGGTTAAGTGGTTCCTTCCGCATTCGCGTATAGAGTATAGAAAAACCTATTTAGGTAAAAACCATACCCGAAGGTATCCATGATATTATATATCAAATTGGATATATATATAGCTAGATCTCATAGAGATTAGCTAGATTCTTCAGGTCTTCAAATATTTCTCTTCTGACATTTTTTGTCAGGAAATCTGCTAATTGCAGTTTAGTAGGGACGTATTAAATATCGACCCTTTCTTGTTTAACCTGATCTCTGATATAGTGATATTGTATATCAATATACTTCGTCCTTTTGTGAAATTCAGGGTTTTCGGCTAGCTTAATAGCTGCCTTATTATCCACTAATATAGTAGGCTTACTAGGCGTATAGCCTAGGTCTAATCTATCGTTTAGATAGTTGAAGAGATTAGCTAGATAGATAGCTTCTCGTATAGCTTCTTTCATAGCTATATATTCCGCCTCGCAGGTAGATAGGGCTACTGATTTTTGTAGCATCGAATTCCAGCTCACTATATTATTAGTAGCTAGATCTCCAGATAGGCTAAATATATAGCCAGTAGTGGATTTTCTACCATCGATATCGCCTGACCAATCTGCATCAGAGTAGCCTTTTATATATAGGTCTTTCCCTATGCAATCGTAGTATAGGCCTAGATTTGGCCGATATTGTAGATATTGCCATATCTTCTTTAATTCGGAGATATACGATTGGTCAGGATTGCTTATATATCTTGAGCAATAGGCAACTAGATAGGCTATATCAGGCCTAGTCTTTAGGCTAGTATATAGTAATAAGCCAATCTCTTTTTGATAGAGATTAATAGTTTGCTCTAAAGCTTTTGATTGATTTTTTCTTAGGTAGATCCCTGCTTCACCCGGCGTTTTCTTTAGCCGTTTACTAGTAGTAGCAAATTTTAACAAGATCTTTGATATATAATCATTTTAATCGATAGTTATCGATTGATCTTGATAATTTAGGCTGATATTGTTGCCTAGGAAGGTGGCTAGTTCGCCTATCTCTTCCAATTGAATATACTACCTAGCCGCAGTAGCTAGCTTATTTATATAAGCTAGATCTTTGTGTATGATAATTATATCATCAACATGTGTGATGATAATGGCCTGGGTTCTGCCATTTATATATATACCCTCGTCGATAGGAACTCTATCGAATCCGAGGTTCGCGATAGCCTTTATAAAGAATTCAGACCAAAGCCGTGGTGCTTGCTTTAGGCCATATAGGGCCTTCTTTAGGTAGCAGCACTTATTTTGATAGGCAGGGTCTCCTAGCCTATATAGGCCAGTTAGCAAGATAGTATATATATCACTATCGATATCGGCGTGTACGAATGCGTTTTTAACATCGTATTGCCTGATATACCATTTTTTGTTCATCGCGATAATCAATATTATATGCCAGGTTTCTGTTCTAGTAGTAGTAGAGAAGGTTTCTAGGAAATCAACACCTAATCGTTGATTAAATCCTTGTATAACCCATCTAGCCTTATAGCGAATCGTTTTGTTCGCATTTGTAATATAATTAGCCTAGATACCTGAGGCATTCTTTATAGGCTTCTTTTTGAATACCCATCTGCCCCTAATAGGTGTTACACCAGGAGGTATATCAACGATTTTATAGGTTGCCTGATCTATCAGGCTCTGATTTTCGTCCTGACAGGCCCTATACCACTCATTCCTTTTAGCTAATTGCATAGCTTGGTCAAAGGTAGAGGGTTCTTTATCAGTTACTGCCGATAATATATAATCGGTAGGCTGATCGTTGATAATAGTCTTTATAAAATCTCCTAGTAGCGTATCCGATATAGTATATATATCTTCGCTATCTTTGGTAGACTTTAGCGATAGGATTTGGATCTCAATCTTATAAGATAGATCTGCTATAATAGCAGCTTCCTTACTAGCAGTTTGCTTAGTAGGCTTACTAGCTGATTAGCTAGTAGATAGGCTAGTAGATTTACTAGTATTTCTAGCAATCTTCTTGATTAGGTTTGCTGCTTGTTTAGCAGATCTTTTCTTAGCAAATCGATTTTCGTTTGCTTTGATTCCTGGCTCCTGATTAGCTAGATCAGATTGATTCATCAGGAATCTACCTTCTAAGATAGTAGGGTCTCTTGACCAGACTATCTTCTTCTGCTTCAGGTCATATAGCTTATAGTGCTTCTGTTCACTATAGCCAATAACAATAGCCATAGATTTTCTTGGCGATAGCTTACTAGGCAGGTTTTTGTTTATATAATAGTAGGCAATAGATCCCTAGGTCTTTATATGCCTGATAGCAGGTAGGCGCTTGTGATATATCTCGTAGGGTGATTTGAACCCTAGAGCACTGTATAGGGTTATATTATATAGATAGGTAGCAGCCAATAAGGCTTCTCCCCATATATCATCTTTTAATCCTGATTGGATTAATAAACATCTAACCTTATTCATAAGTATCAGGTTTATGCGCTCAATTAGGCCATTTGGCTCTTTTGTATAGATAGGCGTAGTTCGGTGTATAATACCGTATCTTCCTAATAATATATAGAAGTTATCATTCACGTATTTAGTACCATTATCGGTAAATATCTCTTTGATCTTCTTATTAAGCTGGTTTTCAACCAATTGCTTATATAAGGTAAATTTCTTAATAGCTTCGTCTTTTAATCGAAGTAGAGATATATGTAGATATCTTGATACTTTGTCAAGAAACGTGATATAGTAGCGATAGCCATTATAGGTCTTAGGGCTAATAGGCCCTCCAATATCGCTATAAATTCTTTCGCCTATACCGTATTCGGCAGCAGAAGTAGAAGATTTATTAATCTTCCTGTCATATTTTGACTATATGCATATTTCGCATATATTTTGCATATAATCTCTTATTTCTATATTAGATAGAGATATATTTGCCTGGCTTAATAGCCTTTGAAGTGGTATTAGGCCTATATAGCCTAATCTATCATACCAAAGTTTTAAACTAGTAATTTTTCCATTTGGGCCGGAGCTGCCGGAAGCGGCAGCCCCCCAATCCCGGTTTAGCGCCCGCCCCCACTCCCTCCTGCTACGGTTTAGCGCCCGCCTAACGCGGTTTAGCCGTCACGCTAATTCGCAACAGGCACACTCATCCTTTCACCGCCTCGCGACTCGACGTCCCGAATGTATAAATCCCCGGTGCGTCGCTCTACCGTCGCCATCCACTTCCTCCGTTTCCTTTCCCCCGTCCCAACACTTCCATAATGCGTCTGGTTGGATCGACGGTCTTGGGCTGATCGTGAGACCCGGTCCATCTGAGGGATTTTCTGGGCAGCATTGCATCCGACCTGCACTCGCACCATCCAATGGAACTCCTCCGTAACGCTGTACGCCCGCCCTTCTCTTTGGGCCTGCTCATTCTCATGTTTCCCCGTCAGGCGCCATCTCCACAACAGCGTGCACATTCTACTTCTACGCCTTCGTCTTCTATTAATCTCGTTGGAGCGAAGTTTTGCGCCCTCTAAGGCCTCCCTCGCCGAACGGTTCCCCCTTGAGCTTGTCCCAGTATCCGGTTGCGTGGCGATCCTCGAGAAGGGATGCTTTCGTGAATCAATACACGCCCCGGAATCTGGAACAGAATGATTTAGATGACGTGGCACTTCGCTGACGCTGACCTGAACATCCAAACGACCATCACTCCTTTCCCTGTCAGCTATCGCCCCGCTTGGTTTTCGGGAACCTCAAGCAAACCACACCATCATCTCCAACCAGTTTTGAGCCATACGCAATTTTTGCTATTGGTTCTGGATACGAGTCTTATATGCCCCGTATCGAAGGGACAAGGGCTCGCTTGGGAGTGCCATGCGAGCTGACTGGCCATCAGCGTCAGCTGAGGTATGGCCGGAAGTCTACCAACGGCAGGATTGGTCAAGGCACGTAGCGGCGCCTCAGTCAAAGCGGCAGGTGTATGCGCATCTATTCCCTCGTCTGGGATTCCCGATATGATTCCTGCATCTGGGCGGATCTAGCGTGGGCAGTGCGTACTTTATCCTCGACGACAAGAGCTTGTTAGCCAATCGTGAGTAGCCGCAGGCAGTCTTGTTTCTTGCTGAATCTTGGAGCACAGTGCTCCGATGTTGCATTTGGGGCGGAGCTGAACACGGAAGCCTTGTCTGCCTTGGCCGACTTCCAGAGGGTTGCGTGGCCGGGTGAGGGCGATGCGGGCACTGATCTAATCAAATGACATCTTTGAAGACTAGTCGGGACGGTGGAGAGATAGCCCAAGCCAAAAGGCTGCCATGTTGGCGTCGTGTATGCTATGCAAGAGACACACGCTTTCCGGCAATGATTGGAAGCCAGCCCCGGGAACCCTGATCAAGTGTGAGAAGGAGAAGGAACAAGTAAAGAACCAGAAGGAACGAGTAACATGTACCAGCGGCCTAGGGCCGGCCGATGCTGTTCACTAACGGGAATTCCTGTTCCGGGCAGGTCGTTATCGCAATAGCGTCCCCGGATGTCTTTTATCCAGGGCTGATTGGGTCTACTATAAAAAGAGGTCCTTTGCACCGTGTACCCAGGTCAGTCTGGTAGCCTCATGATAACCAAACTTTGCCTTGTTTCGCCTATTTCATCTCCTGTCTTCACCTCCTGTCTTCATCTCTGGATCTGATACCATGCCGGTACTCCTTGATAATATACAATTCTACAATGGCCCTTCAAAGCCTGCAAAACCGCCGTATTTTGCCTTTGACAGCAAGAAAGATTCAAAAGATTCCAATACCTTGCTATCGAGCGAGCAACTTGCATTCTCCAATGAACCTGTCTCTTCGGCAACGGACGACTCGACAATAGTCCCGACTGACTTCCTCCCTCCGGCTGCCAATGCAGAAGAATATACAACGCATCAGCATGCAGTTGGGTCGCCTACCTTGTTTGACCTCGAACTGGCGAGGTTCTGGGGGGCATCGCCATTGTTGGCTACACTTGAGGCTAGCGGTAGCGATACCTGTCCCTCGCTACGGAAGCTTGGCTGTCACTGCCGAGATAAGTCAGACGAACAGATGCCTGACGACTGTAAGTTCAAGGTCGGAGCTGGTCTGCATTTCAGATTATTAATCGATTTTTGAATCCAGCCCCGTCCTCGTTCGGTGCAAATTTAAGCAGAAATCCGGATTTGGACAGTTCAGACGTCTTCCCGAGATCCCAACCAAGTTACACGAGTCCTCCACAGCCTCGTCAGCCCCCTTCCACCGCGGTTCTTTCACCAGATCCAGCAATCTCACACCCTGATATTACGCAATTGCATGTGGTGGAAGATGTTCAGTGGAGACGAAATCAACCTTCAGACAGCACGTACTTTGAATCTCTTAATCCAACTCACGCTTGGGATACGTCCGACGTGTCTACCGCATTTATCGAACATTCTTCCCATACTCCGCTCTCTTCTCTGTCATCCTGCTCAGATGTTGTCTGTATTCCTTCACTCGAGCCGGAGGATTGTCCTGACGACCGTTCGGATGACTATGCAGAAGCAAGCCAAGCTAGATTGATTTCAGATTGTTCCCCCAGAACCGTGGCTAAGCCAGGCCCCTTTAGACCGGCCGGTCTGCTGCACGTTAACGTGCCTAATTCGATGGATCTCGAACAAGCCGACGGGCGCGAGTCTGGTAATTCTCGCTCGAGAACACCTAGCGTTCAAAGCGACTCGAACCTCGTTTTACCTAATCCGAGAGAACGCAAAAAAAAAGAATGTCCAATGCGTCGGACCAGAAAACGAGACACTACTCGTAACGAGTGCTACCCGTCTGTCGCAGTGGTTATTCCTCCGCCGCGGCCGAGACCTGTACGGACTCTACCCTCAAGGCCAAAACCTGTTGCATTAGATGCATATGAGATCGAAAGTAGCGAAGACGTTGATGATTCCTCGGACGAGGACTTCACGACCGATACGATCCCAGCAGAACTCCTAAATGCTGAGAACTCCGTGGAGGAAAATCACGGTCCTCCAAGTCCAACCGCTCCATGCTATCCCAACGACACGTCCTTTGGTTCATCGACCAGCTATTACGAGAGCCGCGATATTGTTGGGCGGGCAATTCTCACTATTGAGACCCAGGGATCGGAGCCTACTTTCTTCTTCACTCTTATGCCCGACAACTTCCCCTCGATATCATATGTTGCTGCGCCCAATCCTCCCCACAACTCCGAGAAAGCAGGTGGAGTTTTGAAGCCGTCAACGAGCATAAGCCGTCCAACTCGCGGGAAAAACAAACGCCGGACCTATTCAACGGACGAGAACAACTTGTTGGTGAAGTTGAAGGAGGAAAGGAAGTTAACATGGAAGGAAATCACCGACTATTTCCCTGGTCGTGCTTCCACTTCACTGCAGGTTCACTATTCCACCAAATTAAGGCACCTGAGAGCCAAAAGAAGCCGTCCGCAGAGTCGGCGGGGCAAAAAGAAATGATCAAATGCGTATTTCTATGGAAACTGTTACAATCGAAAAGCATCCGTCGTCTTCGTATCCTGTTCCGCTCCCGCTAGTAATTATCCAGCGGGAGTTACTATGACTTACGTATACATATCCTTCCCGCTTTCCAATCATAGATAGGATCGCCTTTGTGACATAGTCGTCAAGCTGTCGCGGAAGCTCCTGGATATACAGACACTACGATCCGGTCCTCACGGCTAAGGTCACGAGTTCGGGCTGTGTCACTGCTTAATTCTAGGCTGAGGTACACTGAACTCAAAGATGGGACAGCCTAAGAAGAAAAAGTCTAATGAGTGGCCAGGCGACATTCGTCTTTCCTTTCTCGTTTTGGAACAATGGCTTTAGGAGGGGTCTCAAATGTGTCGGCAGGGAATTAGCAGCAGGTGAGCCGAGCAACGAGTCACTCAACTACTAGCTTGCTAGCGTGTGGCTTATCTGCGGCAGATAATCGGGTGGGTGCCGCCCGGGTGAGTTTAGGGTGAGCGCCGCTTTACGGTCGCGCGACCGGGGTGAGATAGGGTGAGTGCGCAATAGACAGTGTTGAGTTATAAGTGACGCTTCAATGTTTGCATAGTTGATGGGAGTTGATTGTGTTGTTGTGTTGTTCTAGGTACAAAGAGGCTGGTAGCCAGGTAGACATATATACATGCACGTGCTCCCGTCCCCGTGACTATCTCAGTGACCGGGATATTCAACAGACAGGGTGAGAAGCTGGGTGAGAGCGGGTGATTCTCACCCTCCGTCGCGCGACCACGGCACTGACCTTCTCAGCTTGGCTCAGAAACAGTGTTATTGGCTTACCTTGGCCTGGCTGAAACGGCGGTCTCTTGGCACTTGCGTATACCGTCGAATCCCAACCCAGGATTGGCCAAATGAACGGCGAGGCTGACTTGAACGGCGCCTTGGGCCGAACTCCTTTGCTTATCCAGTACGGCGTAACTAAATTCCGCGATTGACAAATTCACATCACGTGGCAACACTGGTGTTGGCACCTTCGACCTCCATGTGTTAGAGCACTATGAAGACCGTACTCGGTCGTGTGCCCATGATCAATCATAGTTATACAACGGCCACAAAACACAAAATTTCGTGAGATACACTAGCACCAACTCAAATGATTGCTGGGCACATATCCTGAGAAAACCAGACGAAGCATTGGGCGACAGTCACAGAAGACTAGTCACAAACACTGGCAAGCCGTATATCTCCAGAACCAAACACGCAAAAGATAAATCTATCGTAGACTCTGCAACGATTTCTTCTCCCCATGCATCGACAATCCAAGATCTGACTGACCGAGACTTGCTAAGTACAGTACAAGCTCAGTTGAAGGAAAGGTTCTCACGAACACTTATGCTTTGTGTGCTAATTATTCATCAAACCACGGGTCACCTAGATCTTCTCTCGCTGATGCATCGTTAATCGCAGCTTCCCAGGTGAAGATGGCACTCTAGGAGTCGACTTGCAAATGGATGACCCCATCGGTTGAGGCCATGTGAAAGCCTGTCGCAAGAAAGAAATGATCGCCGACATATGAGCCAGTGAATTACGTTACTCGAACTCGACCAAGACGAAGACCAGATATCGGTTCCGCCAAGAATCTAGTGAAGGCAGTGACTCTGAGAGCGATGCTGCCGCGCAGCCACGCAATAGTCGGTACACGAGACACCACAATGAGCCTGATCATCTCCTAAGCCGGCTTACAGGAAGGAAAAAATCGGAGTCGGAAGAAGATGAGGCCACCATTAGAAAATTGGAACGGGAAATCCAGCGACTAAGGGTAGGAAGGTCGGGAACTCCAGGAGAGAGTCGTAGATCGCGATCTAAGCCTCAACGACTCAACGGCCGTAGGAGCAGGATCTGAATATGACTGTATATTCAGTTGGCTGGCTTTCAGATTTTATCCTGGTCAGCTGGTACAGTCGGGCTCGTTACTTCCCTCCCATCTTGATTCGCGTGAGATTGAAGGTTTGATTTCCCTTTTCTATGTGTCCATATATGAGCAGGTCTCATTTCCAAATATGAAATTGCTTGTCATTATAGCCAATTCGAGGAGAAATGCCTTCAAGAAGGCCTTGGTCTCTCATGTGATGTGTATGCGGAAAGATTTATGCGAATATACCAATCGGCGTTCAGTAGTGCTACCGAATAAAGAGGTAAGAAAACAAAAAGTTCCGTTGAGCTGTCTATCTAATAGAAAGAGCAATTACCAGCTATTCGAGAAGCCTCCAGGCCTTCAGGAATTCTACCAAACAAGGAGAACTACTGTGAGAACAAAGGAGATTGGAAGACATGGGAATAGCCTCAGGGGTTGCCATTCACGGATTTCTGCCTCAGGTGTGTGTTCGCTTGATTTGAGACATTGGGCTTCTGGCCGTAGAAGGATTGATGTGCGTCATACCATCTTCGAGTTCCAAAGGCGGATGTGACATGAGGGTGTTTCTTGAGACCATCGGCCTCGAAGAGGAGATCACTGAATGATAGGATCGACTGGCTGAGCTTTTCGATGCCTGCTTCTAGCTCTTGCACGCGACTTTGTAGATTAGCGATCGTAATCTCCTTTCGCCGTAGATGCACTTGCTGCGCTACACGAAGCTGCTTCCGAAGCCTCTGGATACTGAGAGTCCATGTGAATTTGCTAGATTCTTTTTGGACTATCCACATCTGGGGTTTGCTCATCGTCCATGACGGTCCGTGGGCGGCGTCTCTTGCGGGACGCGGGCGCATCAGGCTTCGCTTTAGCGATCATGGTTGGTTCCTGTTAAAGTCGCGCTTATTGCTTTTCGTGTTATCAGCACGGATCAGAAGTGATGTAATCGAGAATCTATGAAGTGGACAGGGAGCAAGTCGTTGCGATGGTTAGTTGATTCATCACCTCCGGCAGAGTCGGACGGAGCGTTGAATAATCGAAAAACCAGTGGGTCCCGCCACAAGACTGACTCGACTACTCGGTACAGTACACAAATTAATTCCCCGGGAAAATGGGGCGTCAGCTTTATACATACAGTACCTAAAGAATAATATGTTCCAATTCTTGGCTAGTAAAATCAATTTCTTTGCGTCGCTTCAAGATTTCGGTCAACACTGACCATGCAAGCACTCGGCTTTCTTCCCTGGGAATTTCTTTTCTGACGCTACTTTTAGGATTATTATTTCCTCCCGCGGGCCCATTGAATCAATTTTTGCGTCGAAGATCTGTGAGAACCCACAGGTCCTCATACTCGGCTTTCTTTCTTGGGAGCTTCTTCTGACGCTAGTTAGTTAACTTATTGGAGAAATTAGAAGAGTAAGCGTCAGGATGCGGCAGTTGGATGATTGATAAATTACCCAGTGGCACGGCCTCTTATAAAGGTCCCTCCTTTTGCATTGTATTATTATCTTGATTGAGAAGAATTGGCAAGAGCGAACGTAGGCAGGTTGGAATGTCCCAAAATATACTTGCAGAAATTTCCTTCCTTCCCGATCAGATCAACATAGTTATCGTCTTATTAGACATTGAGCAAAGCCGATACCAGGTTTATGTCAGGAAAGACACTAATCCAGGAGAGGGTTTCACGTTCACAGTAGCAATTACTATTCATTGATTTAATTCAGCTGTCGCGATCGAATCTTGGCAGAAGGCGACTGTGAGGGTGCGGAACACTGACCGTTAATCCGCGTTCATCCGCTTCACTCTCAGCTGCATCAACAGGTGATATATTAGCCAGTTACGAATCTTGTGACTTACCGACTATACCCCCCATAGGCGACTGAAGATGACTTGCATACCATACGAAAAACGTTTAAGTCCAACATGTAACCAAACCCCCCACCGCACTATGTAGAAGACAGTGTCTAGTTGGTTCAACTAGGGAGTGAATCGGATTGGTCAAGGCTGTAACCAGCGATACACACACTTTCTTTAACAGTGTTTAGCTACAGAACCGAGGGATCTTCAATTGTGGTTTCACATCTCATTTGTTGTGTTTGACAGATTTATCTCTATCAGGTTATTTGACCCAGATGGGCTCCATGGCTTAGGTAGATCCCGTCGCCTCTAGAGAACTTAGCCTCATCATCCCTCTCTTCTCTCTTTCATCCTCTAGATACATATAATTGAAGGCTCATACCAAGCTTACCATCCCCCCGTCTAGGGACAGCTCCCACCCGGGGGTTATCTTAGTCTTTGACATCTTCATTATTACTCAATCGCTGGCATATGCTATCGCTCCTCCTAGATCCTATCCCTCCTCATCTCAACATACCAGTCACCACAGCTAGGAAGCTTTGAGCATGCAATATGGTCTTACCCAATGAAACTATTACAACAGTATAAGCTTGGAAGCTTGGCGCAAGTGCGCAATTCTATGATCTAGGATTTGAATCTTCCTTTGTGCGGCTTCAGTACCACACCTGAAGCTAACACGTACGCGCTCAACTTCGCACTCCGCCTTTACTCTTCGAGTAGGGGTATCTCGGCAATATTTCACTCTTCAACAAACACCATTTGTCTACGTAGATGCCCTCTTCGTCGCCTTAGTTCGCAGCTTCATCATCAAGAACACCAGGGCGTAGAACACTCCAGCCCACAATACAACTAGCCCGGCATTCCTCCAGCCGTAGTACTCTTCGTTCAAGTTGAGTGTCTTCAAGTAGTCTTGTCCAGTAGTGTATCGGCACACCTCGCAGTTCTCCGTAGCGCCTGGGTTCAAAAGGTTCGTGCCACGTCCTATACCTTGCTAATAGGTGGAGAGATAGTCGCTATATATCTCGTTCGCAGGAGGATTGAAGACCGCAAGCTTACCCCGTTCACAAGTGATATCGACGGAGAAGGTGGTGAAGGTAAGGAAGGCGCCGAAGAGGTAGTTAAAAGGATCGAGGTAGTAGAGCCTAAAAGATGATATTAGTATTGATCTCGTGGTTGTTGATAGTCGTACGAGGCTTACTAGTATCTCTAGAACGCCGTGATCTAGGAGTAAGGAGCGAAGACACCGTAGAATAATACGAGGGTGGTGATGACTAGCGGGTTGACGAGAGATGTAAAGGTTGCGTTAGGAGCGTACGCGGCGATCGATTGTCTAATACCGGTATACAACATCTCGTAAAATATCTAGACGGTTTGTTAGTTTAGAGCGAGGAGTCAACTAAAGAAGAGAGAACTCACTGCGACGAAGAATGTGCTTCCTGCCTACTTAGTATTATTTAGTAATCCAGCAGTCTAGTACTAACACACAAAGTATAATATACTACAGACGACTAGGTAGGGTAGCTTAGAAACGATTAAGCTAGTGACGAATGGCACCTAGTGGTAGGTCTTACTCTTCTTCTCGCGCGTCTTATATACGTTGCGACGATCGATGAGGATAGGCTGAAGCTGGGAGATGAGACTAGGGGCGATAAACAGGAAACTGAAGACCGTGAAGAGGCGTTGCTAGAGATCGCTGACGCTGTTACCAATCGACTAGAACGAAAAGCCGTTGTAAAGAGATAGGAGTATATGCAAGATGAGCTTGTTGTTGATGTACTCGGTGTTACGGAACAAGGAGATGTTTATACGGTGCGTAACAAGCTTTACCTGCTCCTATATAGGCGCGGCGAATTGATGGCTATCGTCGACAGTTCCAGGCGGTTCGGCGGCGGTATCGGCGACAAGAGTGTCAAGCTCTTAAGTGATCTTCTCGTGCTCTAGCGAGTTAAGCCAGACTTGGTTCTAGTCTTTACCCTTAGAAAGACTTCCTGATACGACTTTAATCATGTGCTTAGCAGGGTTAGCCTCTTGGGGGCACGGTGCGCTATGATTAGCGAAGTATTTCTTGACGGTCCTTGTATAATGGCCGATATCGCCAAAGTATACGGTCTTGCCACCCTTCGCTAGTAGGAGGAGGGTGTCGAATTGGGCAAAGAGGTCGGCCGATAGCTGATGAATCGTGACGAGGATAGCTTATCCGACTTCCGCGAGTTTGCGTAAGAAGCGTACCGTGTTGTTTGCAGCTTGGCTATCGAGACTAGAAGTAGGTTCGTCGAGGAAGATTAAAATACTAGGCTTAGCTACGAGCTCAACACTAATTGTGAGACCTGATAAGTCGTTAGTGTCTGTCTCGACTCTGTTAGATGGATTTAGACTTACGCTTGCGCTGTTCGACAGAAAGACCGGTACTAGGGCGACCGATGAGAGTGTGCTCGAGATCTTCTAACTGTAGAAGTTTGACGATCGTGTCTACGTAGCGGAGCTTCTCCTCGCGGGGAATTTCACGATTCTGACGAAGAAGAGTAGAGAATTCTAAAGCCTCGCGCACCGTGGACAATGACTCGTGGATATCTATCTGTTCGACGTAGCCGGCAGATCGTTGGAAGGACACAGGGAGCGGGCGACTATTAACTAGAACGGAGCTATGAATAGCACCGTTAGTCTTGCGTTGAGCTAGAACGTCGAGCAATGTAGTCTTTCCGGCCTGAGTGAAAATGTTAGTATATATCCATCTGTCAATCGTATTGCTAGTGTACTTACACCTAAAGATCCTATAAGAGCGCCGAGTGTACCGGGCTTGACAAATCCTTGAACGTTGTCGAGAAGAACACGATCGCTATACGGCGTCTTGACGGTATAAGTCGGATTCTTCTAGGTAAAGACTGATGTATTGTTTACGAGCTAGTAGTCGATGGTTGCGTTAGACTTCTCGGAATCGGAGCCGGAGTTCTCGGATGGCTTCTCGACGGCCTAGGATTCCTTATCTGTAGCTAGGGCCTTAGATATATTCTTCTGTTTCTTACGGGGGATAAGGAGGCCGCGACTACCTTCGCCTATCTGCTTCTACCTGGAAGTGAAGAAGACGGTTATTGCCACGAAGAAAACGTACTAGGCGTAGAAAATACTAAAGTTGCGCTAAAGGTTGCTGTGGCTGAAGGATATGGAAGCTAGGTATTGGTCACTAGTAACGCTGGTTGCTCCAGGAGGCGCACCACGGACGCCGGTATATGCTTGTCCGCCTCCTGTTTCGGGGCTGTATCCTTCGCTATTTGGAACTAGGAATAGGCCCACACAAGGAATCACCTGGTTGTGGAACTCGTTCGCGAGCAATGCTTCAAACGCGTAGGCTATAGGGTTGATCTAGAAGAACTAAACGAACCAAGGGTATATGTCGGGCTTGGAAATTATGTATCCTGTATATGTGAAGGCAGCGACGATAGTGAATCCAGAAGCTTTAGTTGCTGCGTCGAAATTCGGGAAAGCGGTACTAATGAACTTGAATAGCTGTGTTATAGCCAGGGCCGAGATCAAGTTAATAAGCTAGAAGATGAAGAAAGCCTAGGCGGTGTACTGGAATCTAGTTATGAAGTACAGCACAATTCCAAAGTGCGAGATTTGGAAGAGCATAATCGGGATATTGGTAATGACCTGGGCGAAGACAAAGGTAGATAGATAGTGGAGAGCGAAGTCTCGGTGTTTGGCTAAGACGGGTCGGCCGACGAACGAATCCGTAACCTCGGCGAGAGCGATGAAGGTAGGATATAGTAGAGAGAAGAAGAGTGAGCCTCCCTTAATGAACAAGCCCGCCGTGTTGTCTGGAGTATTATAGAAGAGCGAGCCACCGATCAACGCCTGAACGATAGTTGTGGCTTGCTTAATAAATAGAGTTTTCTTGTCGCCCTAGAGGATCTGAAATTGGCGTATAGTAGCCGTCTGCACCTGATAGAAATATCCTGCGGATTCCGTAGCTTTCTTTAGGAGGTTCTTGTGCTTGTCTTGGGCCTCCTGTTCCTTGAAGTCCCCCGTATTCTACTAAGCTTCAGGGCTATTAGGGTAATCGAGCTCGGCTATTATCCTTGGCTTAATAGGCGAGTTATTATAAGCAGCGAGCAGCTCCTCTATTAATCGGGGAAATCGGTTCTCAAAGTTTAGGGTAATTGTGCGTATAGCAGGCGCCGATACGCTCGTGAGGAAGTCTGACTTGTTAGCTGCAGGGTCGTATAGGAAGCCAAGATCCTCTATGTATAGCACAGCTTTATCTCGAGGTCCGTAAAAGATCTGCTTGCCGCTGTCGAGAATTAGAATCTTGTCGAACTGCTTATAGATTCTATTACTAGCTTAGTACAGACTAGCAATTGTAGTGAGACCAAGAATGTCTGTTATAGCGCGTATAGCTTTCGTCTAATCTAGCGCAGTGCTCGCGTCGAGACCACGAGTGGAGTTATCCTAGGAGAAGACGCTGCCTCTAGTCGCAAGGTATTCGAGAATAGATACTCGCTTGCGCTCGCTACCCGAAACGCTACGAATGAACTTATCTCCGACCTTAGTATCTTTTGTGTGAGTAATACCGAGAGACTTTAAGAGGAATTCTTTGTATATTTGGGCGTACTCCTCCTTGTTCTTGATGTCCGGTGGCAGGTGGAAGGGCACCTTCAAACGTGTAGCGAAGTCGATGGTGTCACTAACTGAAAGATCTGGAAAGAAGATCTCCTCTTCTGTGTTCATGATGATCTGACCACGATATTGCTTGGCTTCTTGACTAGTTATAGAACCGAACGAGACGTCGCCAGTAATTTCTGCGAAGCTATTTCGGTGGTTTGATAGAACGCTAAGTAGTGTTGTGTATCCGGCTCCTGGATTTCCAAGAACAAGCAATATCTCACCGGGTTTGATATACCTAGAAGAGTTGTCGATAATAGTCTTTAGGGGTATGCTCTTACTGCCCTTCCCGAATGGGTTGAATTGAGAGAGAACATTTTCGTTATAAAGCGCATCACTGCTGATACCCTTTACTATGAGGTTCTGCTATGTCACACCTAGCTTCTTCGATTTCCTACCGTTAGTCTCGTTACGTTGTCGTATTTGTAGTATATCTAGAGTGATAGGCTATTGTGCGATGTCTCGGGGGTCGGTCTTTTGGCCGGATTCGTCGTTTGACTGCTCCGCGCTAGAGTTGACAATAGGGTCCGCTATTAGGGAGGGAGATCGTCCGGAGGGCTTTCTGAGCGAATTCGCCGGGTATATCGCTTTCTCGGGGTCGCGATTGATCTCTATGTTGTAGTTCTTCGGATTCGCTAATTTGCCAGAGTTTGACAGCAGAATAACTTCGATGGAAAAAAAGGCTGGAGATCAGACGACCGAAGTTGCCGGTGGGAGAGTAGCAACATCACGCACAATATATAAGAACAATAAAGTAATGAGATATATAACCATAACCTAGCTTCGGATCAATAATCCGACTTATAGCCCGCAGCCCAAAGAAGCCCTCTGTCTTATCCCTTATTAATGTGCTGAACGAAGAGCATAGGATATATTTTCGACGGATGGGGTTTAGTGAACTTCTCGTGCATTAAGGTTTACGGTTAGTTCAACCGTCTTTGTTGAATCATCAAGCATATCCGCTCGGATTGATTACTATACATTCATAGCTCTAGTTAAGTTAACCAACTCACTGACTCATTACGGACTAGATACGATGACTAGCGGGGCTTGATTGCTAGAGCCCCTTGCCCTATTTTTGGTCTAACCTTATAAACTCTAGCCCCGTAGATCTGCAGTTAGACCGACTAATCAATCACATTCTTTGCGAGCTGCGATGATCGAAAGACTACAGTACTACTCCCTTCGGATTAGAAATATTAGACCTTTGCGTCGAAATGTTTATTCATATTTCCGGGTGGCGCAGCATTAACTAAAGTTGGTGTCATTAGTCAAAACCTTATCTTTTTGGTCCCCGGCTGCGTCGCTACAAATCATAAAGTCCTGACTTTGCATAGTAGATTTAAGCGAGTGTAGGTTGTAGTCGGCCCGAATGACAATTAAGCCGTTAAGGAAAAAATTGTCGGGGAGAGAGTAGAGACTAGAAATAGAGGACGGCGGGCCCGAGATTTCCGCCTAAGCCAATCCTATACCACTGTAATAGAAACCTCTACTTTTCTTAATAGATCTCTATTAGTATGATGAATAAATAGGTAAAGACTAATTAACTTTCGACCTAAGTGACTATTGGTTCGCGGTCGGAGCTTAAGGTTATCTATCGATAATGATTTCTTATCACGGCGTAAAGACCCTTAATTACGAGTGTAGAGAGGCATAAGTAGAACACGCGCCGTGTACCTAATATTATTTACTTCTCTGTGTAGTTAATAGTTTCTAACTACTCTGTAATATTCCTATTTTCTACCTTATTTATCACTATCACGCTAGAGCGAGAACCTCTAACTCTACCCTCTCCCCCTAAACTACATCACCACCTACAGCTATAACGACTCCTACCAATATTGATCCTAAGGATATTCAAGTATACTAGGCCAAGTATTAAGGGAACAAGTATGTTGAGGGCTAGGCCTCCCTCTAGGATAAAAGTGATAATCTACCCTAGGATCGTGGCTTCCCTAACCCGGCGCTAGAAGACACCCTGGTCTAGCGAGCTAGCACTATTAGCGGGCCTATCGCCTAGGATGGTGAGAGGCGGAAGGCCCTAGTGCCGGGCTGTGGACGTGGAGTCGACGTGCTCTTATTCGCGAGCTTTAGGTACGATGCCTATGGCCTGGAGTATAGCGCCGCGGCTATCGAGGCGTGCAATAAGGAGGAGAAGGAGAACTATAGCCGGTACCGCGTACGAGATAAGAAAGTTGGGAAAGGGAAGGTTACTTTCGTCTAGGGGGATTTCTTTGATGATACCTGGTTGAAGGAGATTGGAGTACCTCGAAATGGATTTAATATCATTTATGATTACACGGTATATATGCTCAATGCCGCTGTCGGGCTCTATTCCGTTATTGCTATTAATTTCTCTCTACTTGTATTCTACGTCCTATAGAGGACTTACAAGATGCTTCACTCTGTCTTTAGAATTTTGTTGTGCCATTTCCGAATTTCCGACCTACCCTGGATCCTTCTGGTCACCCTGGATCCTTCTGGTCTTTCTGGACTTTCCTTCTAACAACTATCTAGTTTTTCTGTGCTCTCAACCCAGAGCTGCGTCCTAAATGGGCTCTCCGACACACCGAGCTCCTTGCTTCCTTACCTGCAGGCAATCTAATCTGTCTGGAATCTCCTCGTCATAAGGACCCTTTAGCCCCCGGCCCTCTATTTGCCTCGCCCTCCGAGGCCTATATAGAGCATCTAAGCCACCCCGGTGAGAAGATCTCATACAACGATAATGGTCTTGTCGATGCGGACCCGTTGCGAGAGCCTAGCAAGGCGGGCCTGGAGAGAGTGGCGTACTGGCAGCTAGAGCGCACGTACACTGTGGGCAAGGATAAGAATGGGGTGATCCGTGACAGAGTCTCTATTTGGCGTCGACGTGACTAGAAAATGTGCCTGCGTATTTGCGTGATCCAAAAAGGGAGAAATATAAATAGAAAATATAAATGATTTTAGAGTCCGGCCCTGGATTTTAAAGGCCAGCTCTGGAAGCTAAAGTGACAGTCGAAATGAAGGGCTGGGATGCAAAGGGCGCTTTTTTAAAGAAATTTCGCGGACATAGGGAACAAATGCACAGGAAGGATTTCCCCAAATCCACAGCCGGATCCTGCTTCTAATCGTCGCATCACGCAAAGTAAGCGGCGGTAGTAATAGTAGTAGTAGTATTCATACTCGGATCTGTCAGGCGTGAGCCCGATTTTCCGGCAGGACACTGTACCTAGCTGGGATAACTAGATCACATGACTCAAAATCCCTTCTGTCCCCCAACCTCTCAGCCTCCGCTAATGAGGAAGAAAAGGTAATGTGCAAAGTAAGCGGAGATTATATCTATTGTAAACAATTATTGTTATTATACATAATTCATGATATTTCGCACACAGCGTTAAACGCCCAAGGATCATTAAGAGTTGCAAGGCGAATAGCATTCTCAACATCGCGCTTTCGGAACGCTGGTCCGCGACCGAGATAGATAGCCCCGAGGGAAAGATCTACAACAAGGTCAGTAAATATATAGACAAGAAGACACAAACAACTACTGGATCTCGGTATTACTCACATTTAATAAAGCTCGCTACGTTGAGCTGCGGAGCCGAGTTGAACCGGGGACCGGAGAGGGGCGAGCTCGGGCCCTGAATATGAATCCCTCGCTGCTGTAGCAGCCTTTGCACACCACTCGTATCTATCCACTCATCAGCACCCGATTTATTGACAATTTGCCACGTTCGAGAGGAAACGGCGAGTTATTTAGGCGAGTAGCTGTTCCTCCTTGAATTGAGAACTTTTGTTCTCAACTCGATAGTGTCTCCTATTTCGTCGTGTATAATATCGACGAATCCGGAGATAAAGCGGTTGCGCTCGTCGATGGTTAATCGTTTGCCGAAGATTGCTTTGACCCTTAGATCGTCTCTAAATAAGCTTGTTAATAAATAGTATCTAGTCTCGTAGTATTATCGGACTAGACGCTGTGAGAGTGTCTAGCGCCCTTGCTTTAGGAGAGTATCGGGCAATATTATAGTCGGGAAATTCAAGGCGGGACTAGGAATAGATAAGAAGGGAATATTCGGAGACGACAAGTCTATTCCGAACGGTAGAATTGCTTGTTGTTGGAAGGGTGGCGTAGCGGGTAGTTGCGATAGTCTAGGCTATTAAGCCGCGAGGTCCGACGTGGATTAGAAAGCGTCACCGATTATTGGCAGTGAACCAAGCTGCGTTATAAGCGGATTGTTATTTGAAATTATATCTCGTGTATCGCTGACTGTGGGAGACGTCGGTTGCGACTCGTCCGCCGGCGCTGTAGGTGCTTGTTCGGCCTCGTCGCAGCCACTTTTGGCAAGCGACACGTATTGCTGTGTAATTTTTTGTAGAGCAGCTGTGACACGAGGCTGATTTTGGAGAATCCCAACCTCGAATAGAAGATTACTAAATAAAAGGAACGACTCGCTGAGCTCTTCGATGCCCGACTCGAGTTCCTGTACGCGAGATTATAGATTGACGATCGTGGTCTCTTTTCTCTTTCGATATGCTTACTGCGCGACGCGAAGCTGCGTTCGACGTCTCTGGATTCCTTGAGTCAGTTCTAAGTTGCTCTGTAATTGCTCAAGATGTACCTACCTCGGGAATTTGCTAATCGTCCGTCCTAGATCGTGGCCGGCCTCTCTTGCGAGGCGCGGGTGCGTTAGCATTGTTTCGACTATCGTGTATTGCTTTTGAGGCTATTTCTTTATCTTGAAGATATGCAGTGATGTAATGGATAATCCAAGAGCGCGAATAGGACGTGACGGCGTTAGTTTACTTATCGGGGTGGGGGCGTCTGGACTGTTGAATAATCGAAAAATCGGTGGGCCCGAACTGCGTCCAAAGTTTATGACTTTGAAATTGGCTGGAGTCGGAGACTAACGGGCTCTCACGCTCCGTCCGAACGTTATTAACTCATCATCAAGACCGAGCGCGCCGCATCGAGGAATATAAATCGAATCATCGACCTCAGCTTACTCTACTATTCTCTATCTCTAATGCTCCGAAATACCTTTATCCGCAGCGTATAGCGTACAACTTCTAGCTCTCGCAATATATCTTCATTTACTCAGCCGATGCTAGTAGTTGCCTGCGGTAGAATACCCGCGATGGGAAAATCAATCTCCTAGCACTTGCTGCCTGAATATGAAGGTTTTTGATATACGTTCCTTATATAAACAAAATATAGTGCTAATGCTCCTTAGTTATCCACTTCATCCTGTTATATAAGGCTGCAGAAGCTAAGCTCCCGTATCTGCTTACAGGTCGCGATCCTTAGTCTCGGAGCCCTAATGAGATCGGAACCTATGATTATAGCCGGCCTCCTCGCGCGGTAATCTTCGGTCGCGGCTATGAGCCTTAGCAGGTTGAAGAGCTTAAGAAGAAATTCGCGGATGTTGCTAAAGAATCTATTGCTTGGGTGAGGGGGAACCTAGCGGATTTGCCTGCCGGGGTCGCTGGGCCTGACTATGCTTAGAATATCGCGGCGGATATAAAGAAGGTGCTTAATAAATAGAGGGACGGGGGAGGAAAAGATGAGGAGATTTTGGTGTACTAGTTGCTTTGTCCGGGAGAGATCATCTGATGCCTTGCTTTCTAGCAGTTCGAGTCTCACAAACACAAATTCAAGGGCCGATATTAAGGATATTTGTAAGGGGTTTTTGGACTTCGCTAGTTGGTTCCCTGGGCTTCGATCTTTTGGCGGTCGATGTACTTCTTCTGGTCGAGGCATAGAATGAGAATAGGTGATTGAATATCCAAATCTTTACACTAAAATCTATACATTAAAGCTAATGATTCATCCGCGATATAGGAATTACCATCGTTGTTCAGTTTCTCCTTCGCTAGTTGAAGTGAACAATTCCACTTCCCGAAGTATCGTATTTATTCCTGAACTATATCTGTGAATAGCTAGGGGAAGGAAGGATGTAAATTAATTGATTTGTGCAGAACAGTGACGGTAACATCGAGACTATATGCAAGTAAAATTCAAATTTCCAAGATATAACTGCGACATAGACTGGCTTCGCCTGAGCGATTGCCTTGATCTTCAACTTGAGGCCGGGGTATAGTAAATAGAGTCCCTTGGCTAGCGTATAGAATACAGGGTTCTATTATAAATATTAGCGACTCGTCATTTCTTACACGTATAGGGAAAGGTGATCAGCGCGTTAAGAGAAAAATCTAATCTAGATTTACAGTAGTTAGTTAACAAAGTTAGTTCAACCGTCTTTGCTGAATCATTAGGCATGCCCGCTCGGAGTGATTATACATTCCTAGCTCTAATTAAGTTAACCAACGCACTAACTTATTACGGAGTAGATACGACGACTAGTGGGGCTTAATTGCTGGAGACCCCTGCCCCCATTTAGACGGGTCTAACCTTATAAGCTCTAGCGCCATGGATCGGCTGGGGGTAGCAAGCTATTGAAATACTTTACACCATAGTCCACAAGAACCTTTTGGAGTTTAAATACGCCATCTTGACAAATCTGGCATTACCAATCTACCTAGAAATCTGGTGTATGTTAATGGTGCAATTCAATAAGGGCTTGCTTTGTCAGATACACTAATCCACGCCTTCAAAGTGGAGCCTCCTTTTTGAGTTTCTCCCCGCATGGACCCACATTATCCAACTTCCCTTTTCGGAACGTGTACCGTCGTGAAGTCTTTTGGGGTGGCTCACTCGCTTACATGGCGCACTCGCTTACCGATCACGTTAGATCTCGGACTAGACATCGACTTATTAATTCTCTTACAGCGATTGGTAATTTGGAACTTCCATGATAACTATCTATTAAAAACGTGATACTGTGAGAAGACATTAACGAAGCATCTGCCTTCGTTGTGAAAGCCAAAGCTCCCGTGCTATTCCTGAAAATGCGAGTAATTCATGAGCCTGCTTCGACCCAACACAGCTTGCCCCAAATTGAGATAGAAAAGGACCGATACCCTGAAGGTGGGCTGAAAGCATGGTCTGTTGTCCTAGGGGCCTGGTGCGCCATGATTCCCTCCATGGGGCTTTTGAATAGCCTGGGAACTCTGCAGGCATGGACAAGTACGCATCAACTGAACGATTATTCGGAATCAAGTATCGGTTGGATATTTGGAGCCTATACCTTTTTCCTCTTTGTAGGAGGAGCTCAATTTGGTAGGCATATGTTTGAAATACCAGTGAAATCCAGGGTAACAAGTTCTAGGCGCAATACTTGATGCCCATGGGCCCCTCTACGTGATTCTTCCAGGTTCAATTGGGATCGTACTTTCGTTAGTATTCTTGAGTTTCAGCCAAGGTGTGTTTCCGATGCTTCGTCATATTCCCTCGTTATCATGATATGCTCAACCTACACCATGCACATGTCACTGAAAAAGCTAACTGTTCCAAGAATATTATCAGATTCTCTTATCTTTCAGTGTACTGGGCGGTATATCAGCGAGCACCCTCTTTACACCCCCTGTGGCTGCCGTTGGCCATTGGTTTCATGACAAACGCGGCTGGGCAACAGGCATTGCGTGTACAGCTGGGGGCATCGGAGGGTCTGTATTCCCTCTGATAATTCTTTTTGCAGCTCCACGGATAGGCTTTGCATGGGCTATTCGCATAATCGCCCTACTTTGTGCACTCTTTTGCTCAATTGCATGTCTTACGGTCCGGACTAGACTCCCTCCTAAGAAAGCAGCCACTTTTCTGGATTTCAATGCTCTCATGGATGTCAAGTACGCATCTGCGTCCCTAGGCGTCTTTCTGGTCGAATTTGCCGTTTTCGTTCCTATCACATACATCACATCCTATGCTCTTTCTGTTGGCTTTGGTGATCAGATGTCATATGCACTGCTTATCTTCCTTAACGTTGGTGCTATCTTCGGGCGCTTTCTACCTGGATTGGTCGCTGATCGATTTGGTCGGTTTAACGTCATGACTGTGAATTGCTTGATGTGTTCACTACTCACTCTCATTCTATGGCTGTCAGGGGACCTTGTCAATGCCGACAGTCTAGGAATTCTCATTAGCTATGCCGTGCTGTTTGGTTTCTTTTCTGGAGCCGCTATAAGTATTGCGCCGGTGTGCATTTCTCAAGTTTGCGAAATACAGGACTACGGAAAGAGAGTGGGAACTACTTGGACACTTGTCAGCTTGGGCACTCTCATCGCTATACCCGTCGCAGGCGCGATCCAACAACATAACAATGGGGCGTACTACGGATTGATTATTTTTGGGGGTGCTCTTTATCTTTCTTCTGCCGTTGCATTTGCTGTTTCTCGGGGTATATGCAAGGGATGGGCCTGGAGAACAGTGTTTTAATAGCTATGTGCTTTTTCGTTATTCAAAAGTAAGCTTGGAATGATGATAATAAAGTCAGAGATGCTATATTAAAAGCCAGGCACAGCCAAAGCGGTCAACATCAAAAACCCAGTCCTCTCGATCATCCTGTTTCCAGTATTCTTGCAAAATCTTTGTCGCATTTATCACATTCAAACAATTTGTAGTCATCCAGAATTCCTCAAGACGAGCAATGAAGAAGCTCTTTTGGGCCAACGACCGGCATTCCAAGCCCGCAACAAAGATGGGCCAAAGGACACACTTCAATAATGGTCGGTTGCTCCTTAAATTTTCTAATAATTCGGAAAGTAAATTATCTTGTGATGTGGCTTCCCTTTTGAGGGCAGCAATCAATCTTCTGCCGTAAAGCAGAACACCAATTTGATACACTCGGGAAACAATGCCAAGGGAATGTACGTCTTGCCGGGAGTGCCACGTAAAAAGCAGTGCAGAATCCATCAAATACACACCCCAAATATCATATACAGTGGAATTTAATGCAAGGCATCATAAGGCTCCATAAGGGCGTTGTGCTCGACATCATGGGGGAACCTCTCCTCCGAGGCAGTGGTATGGCACCACGGCTTTACCGTAACTTCTTCTCTGATCTTCTTCGTGAAGCATTTGGACCAGTTGCGACGAGGGTAGTGAGAGACGACGCCTTTGATTGTATCGGGGTGGACGTACCCGGGACGGTAGCCCATGTTGTCTATATATGATATGGTATTAACGCGGCCAGATCTCCAGGGTAGAGACAAACATAATTAACACGGCAAGGCAAGGAGGGGGAAAGGTCAAACCGACCATATTGAGTAGCGAGCTGAATAAGTAAGCCGATGGTGTGAATGTTGCCGATCTCGACGGGATCCTGGTGACGGATGATGGCCTCGCTGACACCCTCGGCCTGGGAAATAGGTCCGTTGAGCTCCTTTAACTTCTGCAGGGCAAGGATACCGCCGTAAAACTGGAAGTACATAAGGGTACCGTGAGTGTGTTTGTTGATGGTTCCAATGTCGTGGAAAAGGCAAGTCAGAGGCCATGTCTCGGGACTGAATTTCCATTTAGGGAATTGCTGAGATGTGATGGCCATGCCTAGAGATGAAGTGTGTCGGCGCTTTTCTTCGTAACATTCCACGCAGAACATTAACTTGTATTTGTTTTCTTTACCATAGTAGAAAACACGCATACTGTGGTTAAAGGTCTATTGGGGAAGTTCCTTCCTAACATACTCCATAGCAGCATGTACGAGAGGGGTGTCAGGTAGAGGGACATCTTTGCAGAGCTGAAGAACAGGCTCCTTGTTGAATGGCTTAGTGCCACCCCAGACTTTTGGGTCGCAGGAAAGTGCAATCCAGCCGTATTCCTTGATCTGTTGCTCGCGAGTAAGGGCCATTGTTTTCGATTTTCGAAGATTCAGGGGCTGAGGGAAATTTTTGCTTTGCGGCGGGTTAGGGAGATCTGATTAAAATGAGGACGTACTATAATAATTTCACTGACATTTTTCTATGTTAATTATAATTAATGCCTAGTGGTTGTCCCATATCTAGGTCTAGACAAGCCCAGTCCATGGTTTTGTCCAGGTCTACCCTTATCTAAGGATTTTGCCTTCATCTATCTGGATTGGATCCTGACACACGAAGAGTAGAGAGTAAAATTCTTATCAAGCAAGTTAAGCCTAGCCCTATTATGTAAGAGTCCTAACTCCACTTAAAAATTAAGCTAAGATCATTCCGGCAGAAGTTTAACAAACTTAGACTATCAACATTTTGAGTTTGGAGCAAGTCATGGTACGTCGCGTGTCTTCAGGTATAACCATGGAACCATGCCGCCACACCAATCGTTGACTTCCCCTGCAGGTGCACCCCATGGATCAATCTAGATTGAAAGCCGGAGTAATTATACATTATAGTTCACACAGGCCTAGAACCGTTCGGTTGGTCACAAGCTTTAGATATTAGTTTTAAAAATACTTTAAATACTCCCTGGAGGAAAGATTTTATTATAAAGTGTGCGCCGTTAACCCCCCTCGAGAAATTATTTTCTTCCCTTAAAGTCTTCAAGCACATCTCATTGTTCGTTACAGAATCATCATCTGCGCAGAGAAGTTAGATTTTCCAAAGCCTCAACAAGAAGCCCCGAAAACATGGCTCAATGTCCAGTTCTCCCTCGCCTAGTACCAGGCACCAACCTCGACTGGTGGCCCAACCGGCTGAAACTGAGCCTCCTTCGCCAGCACACGGTTACGTCAAATCCACTGGACAAAGACTTCGACTATGCGGCGGCTTTCAAGAGTCTGGATTACTATGAATTCAAGAAAGATCTGCTTGAATTGACAACCACCTCGCAAGATTGGTGGCCAGCAGACTTCGGCAGCTATTGCGGGTTCTTCGTCCGTATGGCCTGGCATAGTGCTGGCACCTACCGTGTCCATGACGGTCGCGGTGGTGGTGGTCAGGCTCAGCAACGGTTTGCACCCATTAATAGCTGGCCAGATAACGTGCTCCTGGATAAGGCACGTCGCCTGTTGTGGCCAATCAAGCAGAAATACGGCAACAAGATTTCCTGGGCGGATTTGATCATTCTTGCTGGCAATGTGGGCCTCGAATCCATGGGCTTCAAGACGTTCGGCTTCGCCGGGGGCCGCGAGGACGTCTGGGAGCCTGACGAGTCAGTGTACTGGGGTAGCGAGAAGGCCTGGATGGGCAACGAGTTTCGTTATGCAACTGGCTCGAACGCTGCCGGGGAGGCAAACAAGGACATCCGTTCGCGTGAGCTAGAAACGTCGCTGGCAGCCTCCCATATGGGTTTGATTTATGTGAACCCTGAGGGCCCCGACGGCTGTCCTGATCCTATTGCGGCGGCCCGTGATACCCGTATTACCTTTGAACGTATGGGAATGAATGATGAGGAAACAGTGGCACTGATAGCCGGTGGCCACACTCCCGGCAAGACGCACGGCGCCGCGCCTAGCACTCATGTCGGTCCTGAACCAGAAGGTGCCGAACTTGAGGAGCAGGGCTTCGGGTGGAAGAGCAACTTCCGTTCTGGAAAGGGTCCTGACGCTATTGGCAGTGGTCTAGAAGTTATCTGGACCGCAACTCCAACCAAGTGGAATTACGGCTTTCTCAAGTATATTTTCGCCTATGAATGGGAACTCGTGAAGAGCCCCGCTGGCGCATGGCAATGGGTGGCGAAGGATGCACCAGATATCATTCCAGATGCCTTCGACCCGGCTAAGAAGCACCCACCTAGGATGTTGACGACTGATATCATGTTGAAGTTTGATCCAATCTATGAGAAGATCTCGCGTCGCTTCTTGGAAAACCCGGATACGTTTGATGACGTCTTCCGCCGTGCCTGGTTCAAATTGACACACCGCGATATGGGCCCCGCCTCCCGCTATCTCGGGCCGGAAGCGCCGTCTGAAGTGATGCTCTGGCAAGATCCCATTCCTCCAGTCAACCACATCTTGATTGATAACATCGACATCGCTGCACTCAAAGAGGCTATTCTAGCAACGGATGTAGACCGGTGCAAATTCATTTCGACCGCCTGGGCTGCAGCGTCCACCTTCCGTGGGGGCGATAAGCGTGGCGGTGCCAATGGTGGGCGTATCCGCCTTGCTCCGCAGCGCCACTGGGAAGCAAACAACCCAGTTCGGCTGGATGAGGTGCTTTCCGCATTGGAAGGTGTCCAAAGCCGTTTCCACGCTTCCCAGCAGGGTGGAAAGAAGGTTTCTCTGGCTGATCTAATTGTACTAGCTGGTTGCACTGCTATCGAGCAAGCTGCCAAAGATGCTGGTCATGCGATCATTGTTCCCTTCAAGCCTGGCCGCATGGATGCCTCGCAGGACCAAACCGACGTCGAATCGGTCGGTCATCTAGAACCGCTGGTGGATGGTTTCCGCAACTACGGCCGATCGATCTTGCATATGCGCAGCGAACACGCCCTCGTTGACAAGGCGCAACTGCTCACACTGTCTGCTCCTGAAATGGCAGTGCTTGTGGGTGGTCTGCGGGCCCTGAATGCCAACTACGATGGATCTGCTCATGGTGTGCTTACTTGCCGCCCCGGCCAGCTGACGAACGACTTCTTCGTGAATCTGCTAGACATCAACACGGTGTGGAAGGCAATTGACGGCTCTGACAAGGAATTATTTCAGGGCACGGACCGCAATACCGGTGTGAAGAAATGGACTGCAACCCGTGTTGACCTGGTTTTTGGCTCGAATTCTGAATTACGTGCCATCGCCGAGGTATACGGTAGCACAGATGGCAAGCAGAAGCTTGCCAAGGATTTTGTGGCGGCCTGGGACAAGGTGATGAACCTGGACCGCTTCGATTTGAAATGAAATTGGCCCAGAAATCTTCTACATAAACAGTCCTGCTTTGTTTTCTTCTGTCTACTGTTGTATTTATTGCTATTTTTATAGACTTATAGAGCGCGTTGGAAGATATATTGGCGTTGATCTAGCATACTTGGACCGCACTAACAAGGAGCACTTTAAACACCTAAAATTTCCCCCTCTTGACACCTAGGGTTGTCAATGCTGTTTTACTTAGTTTGATATTTCAGGCATGGATGATACTGAGGGAAGATGTTCTTTAAGTGTCTACCCCGTACGCAAACCATTAGGAAAAATCTGACTTCGACTAACAGCCACATTAACATTTTTGTACCGAATAAAATACTAGAGTATGGTACTGTGAATAGCTGATTCTAAATCTTTAAACAGAATACTCTCATAGTCTCTCTTCCTTATCTAGTTTAGTGTTTTCGTACGAATAACGCTCTTGTTCTCTTCCAAGATTTGGTTTGTCACATATAGCTCCCCTCGCTATCTACTCTAGCTCTTAGCGATCGAACTGGCTCTCCTCTACACATAATGGCGCCTAGCTCCCTTTACCTTAGAATGAGAGGGCCCCCTGTGCGTGCTTACGTCCTTATTCCCCCCGTGTGCATAATAGCCAACGATCCCTTACTTCTTTTCTCTTCGGGCCCCCTCATAATGCCTTCGATGACATTACGAGCCTGCGTCCTCTCTCCGAGGCCATCTTAAATCCGAACATAATAAATATGGATCTCTCCACCTACTATGCCACCTACCAAATCTGGATCTGTAGCCTATGCGGCTTTACCGTATAGTCAAGCCATCTCGTTAACCACCTCACCCGGAGACACAAAGGGCATCCATCCGTCCTCGATCACGAGAGAGCTCTGCCTCGCGGCCCACCACGAGATTAGCAAGCTACGGACCAAATCGTCTTCCCGCCTCCAGAGAGCCCGCCGATTCCGGGTTTGCCAGTGTATTCGGTCTATCAATGCCCGTACTGCACTATGTCTGTCGTACGGAGGAGACACTTCAGTACCATCGGCGCGGGAGCCATCAAAAAGAAGAACCCTCCCGTAGGCCTGGACGGCCAAGGCGCAATCGATCTACAATCGGAAGCCAATTCAGCTAGTAAGCTGCCAGCGCTTCTTTGTCACTGGCAAAGCTAGTCATTTCTTCGAGGTGACCCCGCGGGTTCAGGCGCAGCGCAGCCAGGAGCTGTTCCAGATCGGGGAAGCGGATTTTGTTCAGGCCCAGGTCTATCGGCAGCTCCAGGGCTCACAGGGGCAGGTCGAAGACGACGAGGCTATCATCCCGACCACGAAGGATACAACTGAGTGTTCCCCCTGGCTTGAGCTCACACGCCGGCCGGAATGCGTCGGGGGCTATCGATTCGATGAGGTAGCCCCTTTAGGATCATTACCCGATCTAAGCCAGGAGCCCCTCCTCGTCATCGTTGAGGGTAGCATCGAGCGCCTGATTGACTGTCAGAACTAAGCGTGGCGCGAGACCTAGTGAGGAAGGTGGGTGGATCTGGGCAATAGATAGATCGCAGGGAAGCTGAATGTGGGAGGGGGTTGTATTACAAGACTGAACGCTGGCCTCCTGAATTCAGGTGCCCGCGTGGAATATATCTGGACCTGGATCACATGATCACATGTGTGCCTGATACATTAGACAACAGTCTATTATATACAGAATCCTCTCACATTTTTAGACAGTTGAAATTCCAGACACTTTTCCCTCTAAATTCGGGACCATTGGTCCATTCGTTTACTAGTCGATACACGGATTCAGCTTCCTGATTACTACTGCTACTACTGCTACTACTGCTACTACTACCACTACTATTAGCTACAATATAAACATATAAATAAAGAAATTTAAGCATCATTTAGACAAAGAAGTGAAACCTAAAGGTTTTGAGATGGTAAGATGCGTGGACTATTACATGTAAGAACGCAAAAAATACAGTCAACGGTGCACAATCCATGCAGCCACGGGCAGGTCAACGGGGCTTAGCATATTTATAGTGCTTGCAGTCTAGGTAGGTAGGAATAAGTACCCATGTGGGTATATGGGTAGTGTGAGGGACGACGGGCTCTGATTGGCTACTACGAGCGTTATATACTCACCGCCGGATCTCGGGAATCGACCTGATTGGCGATCAGGTCGCCTCGGGTCCACAAGAGACACCTGGAATGAGCAACCACTCAATATGGATGATTGGACAATTCACAGCTGGAGGCCGTATCAGAAACCAGCCGTCTTTGGGTTATCGTGAGTACAATCGATGGGACTAATCGGGAAGCAGTAGAAGTTGATGGTTTCAATTGGTAAACGAAATGATGATAATACTAAGTAATACTGCCCGACCAGCAACATGAAGAAAGGGGAGGCGGTGAATGATTTTAGTCATACGCAGCTTGGTCTCTTAACAACGTCGTGGTCACGTGACCCACGTCCTAGGTATCACATTTACTACCTATCCCCAGCCGCAAATTTGCGACCATAGGAAAATGGTCCCCAGAGCCGCTGACCGCAAAATATGGGTTTGCCGCAGCTTAATTTTATCACATCTACCAAATGTGTTTTGAGATGGTCCGTTCGGTTGTGAATCATGTCAAGTGGCAATAGCCAATTAAAGCTTAGCATATACGTGATAGACTATCTAGGATCAATTTCATAGGTTAGTTAAAGTAACTCCATAGCGAACTGCACACACCGCCTAGAAATGCGCACCCTACGTATACCTACGCCACGACGCTCTCAAAGAGCTCCAAAATCACCATTCTGTATCAAATACAGACACTCATATTCAAGGCAGGCTGTGCTTATGAGCGACCCAGATGGTATCTTCTTCGATTATTGGGTCAGCTGTTGCTCTCATCATCATTGCAACTGCTGCCGTTACCCTTCGCGTAATCTCCAGGCTTACAATCGGTCCGCATCTCGCATTAGATGATTACACGATCGTCCTAGCTCTGGTATGCTGCTTTAATTCGATACCAAGTCCAAATATATAAAAGTGACTCTTTTAATGAAGATTTCACTAACTAAACTAAAGGTTTTTGCGTATGGAACAGTTGTTCTTACTATACTAGGTAATATATTATCTATCCCCAGTTTCAAATTTGATGGAACTAGGATTATTATTGACAATACAATCAATCACAATAGCAGCCCGTTATGGAGTGGGTCAGCATATATCAGCATCATCAGTTGATGTCCTTCAGATAGCAAAGGTCAGCCAAATACTACGAATTATTTTTGACATTATTTTCTGTTCTAATCCATGATTTTAGATCCTTTGGGCATATCAGTTTCACTATAACCTCGTGATGGCAACTATCAAGCTATCCATCATATTTCTCTACCATCGTTTATTCCCACTACGACAATATACCTATATACTCCTCTTTTGTGCTATGCTTGTCATTGCCTGGTTACTGATCGGTATTATCACTCCTTTTGTGGAATGTCATCCAATCCATTATTTTTGGGATCGATACATCGATGAAAATGCGAAAGGTAGCTGCTATAACATCATTGCCTTTTATATGGGAAACAGTATCTCCGGCATGCTAATGGATGTTATGCTACTTATACTACCTATTCCAATAATCTGCCGGCTTCAAATGTCGTTGAATAAGAAGCTGGCGATTTCCTGCATATTGCTACTTGGAGGATTGTAAGTGATATCCTATTCCTATAATTCTTTTATGCTCTGCTTTGATACGTTCTGATCATTGAAATTAGTGTCTGCATTTCAAGTGTTGTCCGGATATATTATATCAGTCGGATCAGCAAGTCCAATGACTTTACCTGGGTTATGAAACAACCTTTCATTTGGTCCTGTGTGGAACCATGTCTTGGGATTATTGCTGCATGCTTGGTGCCGTTGTGGCCATTTTTTCGTTATGTCCAGAATCAACTTTTTCGGTGGCCACTTTCAAATGCCCACCAGAACAATACCGAAAATGTCTGTTCAGTTGACGGAGAGTCAGGACTGATAAATCGAATCAGTGCGTCCCAGACTACCACAAGCAGGAATAATGCAGATGACGAGAGTATTAACTGAAACAAGGAATATAATATTAACGAAAGTGACATAACAGCAGACTTCATTTAAACAATCTCGAATGGGGAGATTTAAATATTCCTCCGTACATCGGAAATGTCGTCACCAGCAAGGGATATATTTTGGCAGTATGGGCCGAATCTCGACTGTATTTCCTTAACGACTAGCTGTAGAATTTACCTGACTAAAACCCGACCTTTCGTAGAAAAGAGCTCGGGGAGGTATGTCTATGGCTAGTGATCTGATATAAACAGACCGCCCACACTTCGAGGCTGAGTTATTGATCGGCAGATCCGCCATAGGCTTAGTTTCAATCATAGATCCTATATACGGTGCTCCCACTACGCTCTACAAGTGTCCCAGCACATCTTGGTCATCTATCTCCAGCTCAAAGATTTCGATCAGTGGTCTCTTCTCTCCGTTCTTATTTTGCTTTTGGACTCTCCTTTAAAATAGCCATAATGTGCTCTTCTAACATGGGTCATCAAGCAGCGCGTGCACAAGAGGAAGGCACGACCGAGATGGAAACTCGTCCCTCCTTCGCGCCCCATCAAACTTCTCAGACTTCTCACCCATCCAACTCTTCACCTCCCACCTCCCATCCCACTATGTCCTCTGGCAACGCCGATTCATCCCAGGCCAATCCTCGATCTGGCCGTGACGCCCAAAGCTCTGAGTCCAGCAGCTCCTCAAAAGCTGCAACGTCTGTGTGCAGTCCAAAAGCAATTTCACCAAAAACATCCACGCCTCAATCTCACGCTTCATCTCTTCTATCCTCCAAACCCGAGATTCTTGACCTTGGGGTCGATCCCACAACCCTCCTAACCGCCCATATCCTCGACCGACCCTCTCTCGACCAGCTTTGGGATCGTCTCGACGTACTCAAAGACGAGCTCCTGTCAGAGGACCCTCCCAGCTCGCAATACCTTCTGGTGCGACGGATCCCCGCCGATCTTTTTTCGGCGCTTATTGAACACGGTGAAGTTCCAAAAGGGGTGCGCGCAACGATTCTCCACCACAAGCACGAGATCTTATATAAGATCATGGTGTACCACTACCATGAGAAAATCACCCGTCAGTTTGATACCTGGATTAACAATGCTCTTGGTAATATGGGGTTGAGCTTCCTCAACTATGATTTTTGGCTTGGAGGGGCTGGACGGTCGGATGGTCGGATGGTCGCGTGTGCAGCAAGGAGGCAGACACAGCGTTTTTCCCTGGAAGGGAACCGGCCGCCGGGGCACCCATACCATGGCCCTCTCTTGTGCTAGAGGTCGGCATATCCGAGTCCGCCCCTCAGCTACGGACGGATGCCCGCTGGTGGCACTCCAACTTAGCTCACCAAACCCAGCTTGTGGTCCTTATCTCCGCCAAACCTAACTCTCACAATGCAGACATTAATAGGCGGACCCACCTCTGTCCCTACGTGATGTCATACCGTGTAGTACTAGGCCATTTTCAGAAGTAAGTCCTAAGCTCCATATCAATCATCGTAGAAGAGGACACTCACGTCAGAATGTGATGGAAAAATTTGAGGAGATGTAGATGCAGAAAGCAAGCTTGAGAAGTGGCAGAAGGGCTGTGAAGATGGTGAAAATGATAGTCAGGGAGAAGCCATGAGCGCATTCACAGGAGAGGTTAAATGATTTGAGTGGTGAATGTCAGTTCTGGTAATTTCTAGGTCTTGATGCTAGTGAATGAAAGTAAAAGGCAGATTTGAGGAGGGCGAAGAAGTGAGTCCAAAAGTGGCAAGCTTATAATGATGGTTTAAGATATAGGGGTCATAAAGTTTAGACAGACAAACGTTGAGTAGTAAGGCATGTGGTGATCAACGCATTGGTGAAGGTTAGAATAAGTTAAATATAAAGGTAAAGTAAGGGTAAAGTGAAGTTAAAGTAAGGGTAAAGTAAAGAGGGCTTAAATAGTTAAGCAAGAGTTCAACTTAGTAAACTAGGAGAATTCTGTGAAAGATGATTCTAACCTAGTAAATCTAGAAGATTTCATAATTTTCTACTTCAAGATCCTTGTTCTGTAAGGGCACAAAAATTCATCACAATTAGGTTCACCTCTTTTCCCTTACTATTTGCTGGTACCTGGCACCCTATGAATATCGCTAGGGCGCTTGATAGAAAAGGGGACCAAAGGGATACAGCCCATTAATAAGTGATAATATTCTACTTTATGGCTAAGAGTGAGAATTTGTAATCCTGGATCAGGAGTTCCTGTGTCTCTGTTAAGTGCTAGCATTGTGAGCGAGGGTATAGTAGCAGATATGCCTGGGAGATGGAATATAGATAAGCATTTTGTCTAGATGATGCTCTTATTTATACTACTCTTATTGGTTATGTTGCTTTACTATCTGATTCTGTATTTAGTGGAGCATATTGAATAGTTGACCGTGCACTAGAAATGACATCAAGGCAACCTTCAAAGGGGACCAAACATGACCGTCAAGAAGGAACTCTATATTCGTACTCCGGAGCCATTCTTCTATCTCAAATTAAAAGGGTAACCTTTCAATTTCAAACGTCACGTCGCAGCCAACACTGCGACAGCCCAGGGTTCCATAGTCACTGAATAATTCCCATAATCGCTCTTCAACTTCGTGGTAACTGGCATAACCGTCACATTGCAAGGCTGATTGCCCTCGTTCTGAGAACCAGCCAGCATCTCCAGCCTTCCTGATTCAGTCTTCGGAATGCTAACAGTGACATTCTGCTGATCCGGTCCGTAGTTTGCCAGCTTCATATAGTTCTTCGAAACCGTCTTCGTAGCCACCCAGTAAAGTGGACCAAAATCTGCCGTCGAGTTTACTGGAAGGACCGTGCCTCCCTTGTTGGATGAGAACATCTGTTGCACGTAATAGGATGTTGAGAGGGTGAGCGTCTCGGGACTTGAGTTGAAACCGTACATGGTAGGCTTTGGTATGGGTTATTATCGATAAATAGAGTCATCTCGACTGGGAGAAATACTTACCGACCACGATATAAACCCGAAGTGTGCCAGGAGAGGCGCGTAAGCTGCCATTTGCACGATGTCACTGTTTCGCTCCATGCCCATCATGTAGACAGCCTCGCTGCAGCTGCCCTGCGTAAAGGACCAGTAGGTACCGAGGACGAATAAGTACGGAGGAGTTAGCCACGTTAGAGCTTGAATTCTTGTTCCGACTTCGGTGGCAAATTATCCCGCAGCCGGAAGTGCTGAATGAGTACTACCTGTGTCTGGTCGAACGATGTGAAGGCTTCAAGATCGAAGATCCACATTTCAATTCCATCGCTACTGCGGCGAAAATGAACATTCAGTCGGTATGATAGTGATCCACCATTAGTGTGCCAAAGGTTGTTTCAGGGGACTGTTTTGCCGGTGGCGTTTTGGACAAATGCTGAGCTCATCTTGAATCTTGGATGGCAAATGGAGGAATGAACTGGAAACATAGTAACTTGACCTAATATGCGCGATTGTGGCGGTTCACTTTTTCCTTTTTGATTGCTTCTCAGTTTCTGCGTGGGGTAGCTTGACCCCGCTGGACCTGATTGAATGTGAGTTACCACGGGCCGTTGCAATTAAAATGACATTGGGCCTCCCTTTACCTTCCAAACGGTACCCGCCCAGGCCATCAGAAAGCTACACTAACTTACCAGCAAGATTACTTCTGAGCTCAGTATATGCGGCATGTACGCATGAAATCATGAAGTCTCATAATTCCAGATATTCATTAGGATTCCGAACTATTTCGAATAGTATATTTTTTATTGTGACCAGAACCTGCATTCATCCACGGTATTCTCAACCGTGAGTGTCGGGCTTTACGACGACGATCTTGAGCGAAGAAATAGCCCGTGTGGTCAACGGTGTATATTTTACCTCTAGTCTTTCAAATATTGGTGCCCTTATTTCAATGTAGTCTTCTAAAGTCGATAGATAAATAATTATAAAATTATTTCACAAGGCTTGAATTATTTTTTTCGACTCAATCCTTCCAGCCAACTCGCCTTGCTATAAACTTGACGACATAGACAAGGCCAAGTAGTACCGGAACCTCAATCAACGGGCCCACAGTGGAGGCAAGAGCTTGATTGCTGTTGGCGCCGAATGTTGCGACAGCGACAGCAATGGCAAGCTCGAAGTTGTTGCTGGCAGCGGTGAAACTTTGAGTAGCAGCCAACTTGTAACCAAACCCGAGTTTGTAGGTCACAAGAAGAGTGACGAAGAAGACAATAATAAAATAAACCATAAGAGGAGCGGCAACTCGGATAACTGACACAATTTGATGTACCACCTGGCGGCCCTGAGATGCGAACAACACAAGGATTGTGAAGAGAAGTCCAATGAGTGACCACGGGCCAGCCCATTTCAGGAAGACCTGGTCGTACCAACGTGGGCTGGCGATCTTCCGCAGGGTAATGCGGGTGATGATTGCGGCACCTAGAGGAATGCCAAGGAAAACTGCCACGCTTTTCGCAGCGGTAGAATAAGACATTGCGACTTGACTACCCGAATGACTTATGACATTGATGAAGAAAATCGCCAAGGGAGCGAAAAGCACCATCTGCAGTAGTGAATTGACCGCAACAAGGATGGCACAGTATTCACTATCACCACCAGCGAGACCGGTCCAGATAAGAACCTATCAACAAGACATATTAGTCCAGTTCGGGCATAACATAGAGCAAAGTGGTTTACCATAGCAATACATCTGGCCAGTCCAACGAGAATTAAGCCCTCCCGAAGCTCTGGCTCGTCCGGTAGGAAAGCCCATGCCAGTGCAAGCTATAATGTACAATATCAGCAAGCGTCATTGAAAGTAGTCGAAGGATTCTGCGCCTCACCATCAAGAAAGGAGCAATAATCCAGTTAACAAAGATACTGAACCCGATTTGAATCCATATTCCCCGCTCTCGGAAGACATAGTGTAAAGTTTCGTATCGCACTTTACAAAGAATAGGATACATCATAACCAGGAGACCGATCGCTTGAGAGGTTAGTTCGGGACTATAGTGTTGGGAATTCGTGAGCAAGTACCTATCGGAATAGAAACCCAACGAATTTCCCCTTCTGAAGAGCGGGTCCCGTATTTTCCACAAAATTACCCAGTATGATTCCGATAGCCATAGCAAGAAAGATCCATACGGCCAGAAAACGATCTAACCAGCCAAGACTTTTGAAAGCTGATTGCTTGGCCATCGCCTCCTCAGGCCCATCCGTCCTTTGCTTTTCGACATCCCCGGTCGTGGGACCTGTTGACTGATCATCTAATGTCGTGTTGTGTATTTGCGGATCGGTCTGCGCGGGCAGACCGGTCTGAGAGATTGTAGTGGCCATCTCTAGAACCATCAGATTGACTGTGTGAAATGTTAAAGGAAATTCAAGTGAGGGACTCCTGGGAAGTTTGAAAGACAGCCACCAGTGGTCTGTTAAATATTCAGAACTGGAGCTTTGCCCTCTGGAAGAAGACATGTAAGCTAGTCCTAATCTGGTTAGGAGTGACATATCCTGATGACCAATAACAGCAGACAAATCACGGCCTGTTGCTCTCGACCAATCATAGCCAGGCGGTGACATACTGGCAATTCTCTTGACTTACTACATGTATACGATGAAATTGTTTTCCCTCTGAATTTTCAACCAATCATAGTGCTGAAGTGACACTCATATTGATATCAAGAGTGATCTGTCCGGCATAACTGCCTTCCAACCACATCCTACACGGCACCCTACATGACAGAATGGTCTAGATCGATGGGTTATTAATCTTGCTCCTTTGCAAGCTAATGTATGGTTTATAAAACTCAAGAAAAGCCTCCGATGTCTCTTGTTGGCACAAGAATTAAAGCACCCGCACATCACTTTTTGTCTCACATTTTTTAAAGAGATATATCTTGAAGGCATTTCATATCCCGCTGTCGTCCCTCACATTCAACAAACTACTCCATAACGACCGCGCAACCAATCACTCGAAAGACGTCTCATGGTTAACATGCCTAGCGTCTTGTTCGTCTGCGTCCACAACGCCGGCCGCTCTCAAATGGCGGCCGGCTACCTGAGTCATCTCGCAGGTGATAATATTGAAGTGCGCTCTGCCGGATCAGCTCCAGTCGACTCTATCAATCCCGTTGTCGTCGAAGCCATGCTTGAAGAAGGTATCGACCTCACCAGCCAAACACCCAAGATTTTAACCGCCGATGCGGTTCAGGCCAGTGATGTTGTGATCACAATGGGGTGTGGGGACGCCTGCCCCTTCTTTGCTGGCAAGCGCTATCTCGATTGGCAACTTAACGACCCTGCCGGGCAAGGCCTTGATGCTGTGCGTCCTATTCGCGACGAAATCCGTCGTCGCGTCGAGACTCTTATCACCGAACTCCAACCCTCTGTCTGAACCTCGACGATGACAGCTGATAGAAGATAAACACTGGGCTCGTCTCCTGGATTTGTGTGCTCAAACAAATATCTGTCTCGCTGTATTCGCTTTCCCTTTATCGGGCTTGATTTTCGACGACCTCATTTCTGGCGATTTATTTTTCTGTTTGTTAGATCGATTCAATTGCTATTTCCAAGCGGCCACCTCTATTAAACGTCTTTGTGTCAGTCTGGGGACTAACTGAAGTATTCAATCCGAGCGTGCAGATATACTTTAGTCAACCCGTGGCGTACTAGGGACACAAGGTAATCGGGCAATGCCATGCCTCTAGAAAATCTACCGTAACTTTGAATCCATGTGAATTTTGTGTTCGTGAGAAGCGAGCCTGATTGAGTCATGTGGCAAGTATATTCGCAAACCACTGTGCACAAAGGAGGTTTGATAATGTATGGCCGTGGTCACCCAACCAATGATATGACGGTAACTAAGCGGAAGCATTAGTCAGCGATTTTTACATGGTCTTTATATTCGCACCTGACCTTTGAGCAATCGCAGTGACATCCCAGCTTTGTCCGATCGCGCGCAGACGAACAAACACAACTGGCTTCTTTGCATCATTGATGTCTATCATACGTTTGTTTCCACTTCCTCTTGGGCTTGCGGATTTCTATCTTTGGCCTATTTTTGCCGACTGTGCTTCTAGTATCTAGCAACTTCCGCTTGTTGTCCTACTGTAACGCACGTCCATGCCACGATTAAAGACGAAAACTAAGGTTAATGAACAGACTAAGTTAAAATATGTCGAATCACCATAGTCTACTCCCCGATGCGAAGTCTCGCAGATGCGAAGCCTCGTTATAACACATTATATCTCTTCCAGAGCGAAGATCTCGCACGCATTCGCAATAACCAACGATGGTCAAGAGCACGGCGGCAAGAATATGTTTGCAATCTAGAAAAACGAATCAAAGAATACGAGGAAATATTCTCCTCAGAAGACTGGCCTGATCAATCAACGCTCCAGCATTTGCGGGCCGAGAATGACTCAATGAAACGTTTACTTGATTCGTTGGGCCTCAGCCAGACACAATGGGGCCAACTTATGGACCGTGGCCTTGATCACCTAAGCCTCCCTTACTAGCTGTAGGTCCACTAGCTTTGAGCCCAGAATTCTAATACTAATCAAGTAAAGACTGCCCAGCCCTCTTTGAGCGAATTTCTCGTGATCCCAGCTGGGGCACCACTACCTGGGTCCTTCCCTAACCTGGGGCTGCCGAATGAGCTGCATTTTTCCTTGGACACTATGGACATAGGAATCCCGGCATTGAATGCATCGCAGCCACCGATCGAAGTCGGCCTGAACCCCCTAGATATTGTTTCAGCCGAATCCAACGACATAGCCAGTGGATCTCAATGGGTAGGACAAGTTACAGAAACACGAGATCATACAAACGAACATACGACGCTTTGTTCACTAGCATATCGATGGGTGGTTCAATGCAACAGCAGAAATGTGGACCTACAGATTATATCCGATTGGATGCAGCATGGATTTCAGCCCGGGAGAAACCCCATGGAGGGATGCAGAATTAATAATCAAATCCTTCTGGCTGTTTTAGCGGAGATAACCTAAAGGTCGCATTTTCTGACTCAAGATATTACGTTTTTGTTAGGAGTTACTATGTTTTCAACTGAGGAAGAATTTGCTATGGACACCCAATACTCTCAACCCTTGCATATCTTTTATGAACCCTGGAGACGATTCAAACGACGTAGGTGACGTGCGAAATATGTCTTCTAGGGTCTGACTGCATAAATCTGAAACGAACCTTGACATGGCCAATATCAGCTTCTGCGGGTAAAGCCAGCTAGCACGTACCTCACCGGCCCATTCATTGAAATCGCGCTCTAGCAGGCATTCTGTGGCCAGGCCCATTGGCTTCGATATCTCGCAGCATGTCTTAGTCGATTGACAGCCTGGTTCTTGATATTCCTTCTGCTGATCCTGAATCATCGCTTTAAAGATATTCAGATCCTTCCGAGTATCAATGATCATGGTATCTATCATAGTCAGCATGTCTAGAACAAATTCAACGCAAATAAACATGGTACATACCTTTGAATCCAGCATTGTGCAGGTATTCCTGATACTCATGAACCTGGCTAGCACCGGCAATACATCCAACATACAAGGAGAGGTCTCTTGCTACTTTTTCAGGGAGCTTCTTTCGAATAAGAATATCACTTATAGCGACACGACCACCCGGTATTAACAAGCGAAACATCTCGTGGAAGGCTTGCTGCTTGTCAGCACCGGGGACTAGATTCACCACACAGTTGCTGATGATGCAGTTAGCTGTGGAATTTGGAAGAGGGATAGAAGTGATCGAGGCTTTAACGAAGGACGCATTGGAGGCACCTGCTTTCTCAGCATTCTTCTGTGCCAAGTCAAGCATGCTCTATGCAAATAAGCTGCAGATTAGATATCTGACTATGTTACGGAATGTCGGCAGATCAAAGTGTCCTTACCTTCGTCATATCCACACCAATAGCCTTTCCTTTCCGGCCCACCTTTTGGGCTGCCAAAAGGACGTCAATGCCTCCGCCACAGCCTAAGTCAATCACCGTCTCTCCCTGCAGGAGTAGTATGGCATTAGAACTATCCTGAACGAGGAGTGGATTGTTCCCTCGGCTTGTTTGGACCTACCTCACGGAGGTTGGCAAGGACCAAAGGGTTCCCGCAGCTCACTCCGAGATTTGCGCTTTCCGGAATAGCATTTAGCTGTGACGCCTCGTATCCAAACGCCTCAGCAACACTTCTCTCGGCTGCAGTATGTTTTCTAGTGAGAGAGCTCTCAGCCAGCTCACCATAGCGAGCTTGGACAAGGTTGTAAATCTCACTCGGTTCCATTCTGACTGGTAAAATATGATAGAATGGCAGAGACAATCTGGAGTAAGGCAGCCAGGCGGCCTTTGAATGTGAAGTTCAAGAGATATAAATAACTGAGAAGTAATCCCCGAAAGAATCCGACCCCCCTCACGCCAAATGCTTCGGGATGTCACCAGTAACAGTCCTCAAAATGGTATCGAAAACTTTCATTCGTCGAGGCTGTTTCTAGCATGTCACTGCCAAGATGACCTCGGGGTTAGTTGTGTGCACGGTCCAATAACGTAATCCACAGGTGAGCGGAACATACAAAGGTACGGTTGTACGGAACACCCAAACACATAGTAAATGTGATGTTTATATTCCTCTATAATTCAACCACAGGGAGTTAATTTTCGTTGAATTTTAAGCTATATACTTTCATACCCTCAAGGAATAATATATCCAAATTTCGAATCATTCCTGAGACTATCTTGTGGCTTTACCACAAAATACGGTGTAATTTTGACGTATGAGACACAAGTACAGTGGGTGTTAAAAAAGTTTGAAACACCTTGATTGATGACATAATATTTTGCCGTCCACTCAATTTTCGTAACTTTACCTTCCACCGGTAGATTTTCACGGGAAAAGTTGTCACCTGTAGGAAATTTTTTATTTTTATCCGAATGCACTTTCAATATTCCACTGTATTGATTCTATCGATGCCTTTTGCAAGTTTGAGTTATCTTATTTAGGCGGAACGTTAAGCGGTAAGGAGGAGGGTGTTTCAAAGTTATGGAACCCCACTGTATATATATTTCTTTCATTACTCGAGATAAATTCTCTGTACTGGTCCAGTAGACTAGGGATACTATCTTAAATACGTACCCTTAATTTCTTATTCCAAAGCGACATAGTTGTTAAGATATGACGTTGTAATTTATCGCATTTCCTATGTGTTTTGGGGTGTTCCATTTAACTGTGTTCCGCTCACCCGTGGCCTACGCTAGGTTAGGTGATGCATCACTAATGATAGGATCTAACTTAGTTAACTAGTGAAGCGGGGAAGCTCAAGGCAGCCTGGTCGGCAAAGGCAGGTCGAGGCACGAGAGAGAGCAAGGGACAGAGTCGTAGGAAGAGGCAGAACAAACCCCCAACAGCGAAGCTGCAGTAAGAGAGGCAACAAGAGGATGGAATCGCACGGTCGGTAAACACCCTACTAACAGTAGATCCAGCTGCCTGAGTAGAAGAATTGAAGGAACATCATGCTCTGTGAGAAACTCTGTGAGAAAAGCTAGAAAAACGAGAAGAAAAGCTTCATTCAGAAAGCGTCCAATGCCACTTCACTCCGGTCCTCCGTTGTATTTATCCCTTCTTCACTTCCTCTCTCTAAAGCATACGATTTCCGCAGAAATTCCCCAAAACAAACCAGACAAACAGACTGCAAAACAGGAACGACTAAGTTACATAATGTAACTGGATCCCCCACTGCACTACGGAGTAGTTAGTTAACTAATCCCCTTCTCACTGACGTAGTCCCTAGCTATTCGGAACACACAGCCATTCGAAACACCCCAAATATCATACTAAATAGGATATTTTACAACTTCATAATTCAACACCCAAGGCTTAGTATATACTCTTAGAGTATCTTAGTGTTCAATATATCATACTACATATGTTTACTCGGTCAGGAAGTATTTTGGGTTGTGGCAATATAGAGATATGTGTCACCGTCTTGGGGCTGCTTTAATGTGATTGGTTCAGGAGGCTGACTCAACATACTGGAGCCAATCTGCAGGAATGATCTTCTTCCTCATCTACCAGAACGTCCCGCTCCACTGCCGTCGTCATTCAGGCAAGCGGGCAAAGTGGTAACCCTGGCGGCTTTTCGCCGGCGTATCCACAGCGCCGATAGACAAAAGCTTGCGAAAATATATGCAATTGCAGAAAAGCATTGAGGATATAGATATGGCCTCATATTCGCCGGCCGGCGGAGCTTGAGCCCTACGAGCTCCGAAACTTTTTTTCCAGTTAACGCAGAAATTTTCTAGGACGGTCTTTGTGAACTCACATGTTGCGGGTAGAACAGTTGAGAGCCATGATAATGACAGGAGGGATGGAAGCTCTGTAAGGCTCACGATCTCAGCAGAGAGAGGACCGATGGTCTGCAGATTTCGCCGTTATTCTTCTTGTCAAAGGCTATGAACTTCGGGGCAGATCGCTTACCACCCAAAAAACACCAAACATGCCTCCAATGACAACAGAAAAGACGATAAGAACAGCATATGATGTTGCTGGGAGCCAAATCATCAAGCACGACAGCCCACTGGCCAGAGTAATGACTCCGGCAACTTCGATTCGTCCAAGATGATCACTTGCAATTCCAATGAGTGGCCGCCCAACAGCCGTCCCAAGGTTCAGCACTGCGTTGAGAGTCGCGGCTTGATGATCAGAAAGACCTACTGACCGTGCATAATCAGGCAGCGAGAAGAGCAGAATCATATACCCCCAAATGATGAGAAACGACCACATAAGCAGCAAGATGACTTGCCAGCGGCCTAGCAATTGCAAATCAAGTCCCAGTTGGGTTGGGCGAATGATGTCGTTACGGTCTCGAATTAGTGAAGCCGCCGCTAGCAAGATGGAGCAGCTCAGGATCGCTGTCAAACGGAGAGACCAACGGAGAGAAATGTTACTAATCACCGCGTCGCTCATAAATGAGAATATCAAGCCGCCAATCCCAGAACCGGCAGCACATATTCCGTTTACCAGGCTCCTTTTCCTCTCAAACCATTGAGGAATAATCGATATAGTCGGAATATACGTAAAACCAACCCCAAAGCCAACGAGAACTCCTTGTGAGAGATAAAGATGCCATATTCGCTCAGCAAAAGACGCAGATACATACCCCACAGCCAGCAAGACTATGCCAAAAAGCATAGCAATTTTTGTACTATATTTTTGAGAAGCGACGTTGACCGCTGGTGCAACAACCATAGCCATTGAAAAATTGAGTCCGCCGATGATTGCGTAATCATCTGGTGTAGCCTCGGGAAAGAAAGAGCCTGATAGATATCTTTCTAAGTAGATCCCATACGCCTGGGAGAGCCTCAGAGTCAGCAGCCCATATCTGTTGAGAAGTTTCGTATATCTTACTGCGACAACACCCCAGGTAAAGCAGTTGACCAAAAAGCATGATATCACACAGATCCAGCCGTACCCTCCGTCCGGTGGCCTGTTTGATGGCGAAAGTTGGGATCTTGGACTAGAACAACAGCCTTGTGCCAACTCGGCATCGCTCGTGAGTAACATATCGTGGGTTTCAATGCACCCTCGGCTGAGTAAATGTTGACTAAATAGTTCACTGTGAATGCCAGCACTATGAGAATATGATTGTTAGCTAATACTCAGGCCTCTAGTCCAAATAGTGCCGCGAAATTCACGAAGAAAATAATGTCAAATCAATCATGGTGAAAAGACTAACTTCCTGGAGCTGGAGGAGATTTGAATGTCTGTTCGGTTTCGCCTAGTCGCCAATTATGAACAATATTGCCATACATAGTGGAATGTCTACATTAGTTATAGGTTAAGTGGTATGTCACCAGTTATTAATCATGCGTCTCCGTCTCGCTGAGCAGTGTAACTAAGAGCCAAAATGGATTAGCGCAGCCAAGTCGTAGTGACGTAAGCCTCATTTTTCACCTTCCACCAACCCACTTCTAAACCCTTCATAAACGCAAAAAGGTTCTGGATTGATCTTCCCCATCTTCAACCGACAAATCTTGTTGGTCAACGCACCCTATGAGAAAGATTCGCCCCTCTCTATTCTAGAATGCCCCGGATGAAAGTCAAAACCAAGGTGAATACACTGTGGTGTTCGAGTTAACGGTGGGGGAATCTCTGACCTTCATTTTCTAGGCCGAGGACCTTGCTAGAGTGCGTAATAATCAACGGAATTGCCGTGCGCGCCAGAAGGAGTATATTCGCGATTTAGAACAGAAAGTGCAACATTATGAGACTGCGCAGAGCGCTCGGCTCGATGACTTGCAGAAAAAGATAGACCTCCTCTCGGTCGAAAACCAGCTCCTAAAGTACTTTGTGGAATCCATAACGTCTGGATCGCATCCCTCACCATCGCACGAGGCTCGCAGAGCGATAACTGGATCAGAAGTGGACTTTGATTTGCTTCTGTCTTCGGACTACAGCACCACGTCTGATTTCGTGCCTAGCGTTAGTTCGATCCTTTATAAGCGTACTGTGATGATGGCCATGCTCTCTAACCGCGCATAGGCAATAAGCGAACTACAGGGCTCCAAGTCTATCACTAGAAATATTGAATCTCTGCGAGGAGAAAGTATAACGACGTCAGAGACCTGTCTGCCTGATAGTCTCCTGTTTGATGACCAGTTTTTATATATGTCACAGCTACCCACAAGTATGACAGAGCTTTTGGAATCGCTACATTGCCCACCAACGGAGCTGGAGGCTTATAATTATTTGAGCTCAGAGTTCGAGCTGTCGGCCTTGGGATATCCGGCAATGGACTGCAATTCTCGCAACTCGGATCTCGTCTCCCAACCCACCGTCTCTTGTTCGGAGGCTTGCAAGCTCTTGATCGGCTATGTCCGAAGAAAGCCGGATCTAATGAGTCTCCACTTGAGGCTCCGAAATGGGTACAGAAATAGCCTTGTGCGGGGGGAGGGATGCCGGGTTGATTATCATCTGTTACTTACTGTTCTTTCAGATGAGTCATGAGGCCGACCGCAGTAAAACCACCTCAGGGAAATGAACATATGATACTAAGCAATTTACAGCTCCAAGTGAGGACTGAGGTAGCCCAATGGTAGCGCGTAGCGATCCAACTGAAAGGGCCCGTGCAGTCAGTGGGTAACAAATGGTAATCTCTCTCCCGATCTCACCCTTTTCAATTTGCGGTTCCAGTTCTTGAGAGTCAAGAGGACAGTTCGAGAACCACCTGTGCATTCCACGAAAGTATCAAGACTAAGGAAGGGAACGGAAGAGAAAGTAGCTAGTGGGGTAGTTCTTGATATGTCGCACGATTAGGATCGCTTCTTTCCTCAAGTATCGAATGATAATCGTATCAGCGTGGCTCCAACCCTTAGATAGATGCTAACTTGACTACAGCGGGAACTGCGCTCTGGTAGTTTGCCCAGTTTCAGTATCTTTGACTCTCCCCTGCCCATAACTTTCAAATCAACAACAGAATCCTTGAGGTCTTTTGGAATGGTACCAGGGCATAACAAGCAGACAACTATATTCTGGTCTTTGGTTGTTTCTGCACAAGATAGTTCAAGTGACAATTGTGGTGCCAAAACCATAATGTCCTGGGTTGCAGAATATCGCAAAGAAACTGGTACACCGTATCTTAAATAGACAGAGCTACCAGAATTGCTGGAGTCGGAATAATGGCTGTGAAGCGAAATCGAAGATGAATGTGTCATATCCGTTGAAGATCGATAAGACGAATCGGAAGACAGTTCAATGATCAAGCGATCTGGTAATCCGCATTTTTCAACATTCCCACTGGTTGCTTTCCTCTCAAGGATTAGTGAATCGTTTGATGTCGGTTCAGCATTACCGTTCGAAATAGGCCTTACTGATCTAGGTTTTTGCTCATTTCTTCCGCATGTTGTGACCGAACTTGTGAGCTGACCGCAGGAGGAGGCATACTCTGTCCAGCAACGAGGGAAAAGCGCAACGCTTTCATTTGGATGCGAACGTCGTCTTTGAATAAAAATTGATGATCTAAGTGCTTGCTCGACATCAAGTGTAAGTCTGCTGATAATTTCCTGAAGCCTCGCGAGTTGATAGGTAGAGAGCTGGGTGCAATCGATACAGGGCATCGCCCAATTTGGGTAGAGAACACCATGCGTTCGTCCGGAATAGAAGCGACCATGATGCTTCAAAAACAGGTTGCATAGAAAGCATGTACTTTTTGTGGACGATATTACTCGGGGCGATGGTATGTCGGGATGATTTTCGTAGAAGACCACAAGCTGAATCTCTGCATGAACCTTGGGGTGAAGAGCCTTTAGTTTATCCAAGAATATCCTCTGCGCGTCTTGTAACGAGCAACCAAGCCTCTGGTAACAAAACCGTTCTGGTATTTCACTAAGAACTTGGCGTTGGTAGAGTTGTACAAGCATACGTTCGAATCGAAATTCAGCATGCAGAGTTGGATAGGAGAATGACGACGGGCTTTCCACTCGAGCTAATTTTATACTGCGGAAAAGTCTGTAACGTCGTACAGCGGTAGAAAGGAATTCACATGATGCCCAGTATCTGCGGATCTTGGCAATTGCAAGAACAGTGCTCGTTTTATCACTAGGGCATAGGCCTGAGTTATTCGGAATTCGATCGAAAGTTTCTTGCAAAACATTTTGAGACGGAAATGAGTCCAACAGCCGGATTATTTGCAGTAGAATAGAGTCAGCCAAGCTATCGTGAACATCGTTGGTAGCATAGCCCTCGAGCTTCTTGAATAGGGCCTCGAATATTTGGCTGTTTTGTCGAAATTTAGCTAGCTCCTCTGTTTTTGCGAAGCCCAGAAATGAAGTGGCTCTCGATAATTGGAAAGCAACTGTTGGTTTGCCCTTATTGCGCACAGATGCCCGGGCATGTCGAGATCTTAGGCGAGAAAGCAACTTTCCACGATCTAGAGCGAGTATGGCGCTACTGAGTATCTCTCTTCTCGTCTCCTGTGATGCTGGCTTCCTTATTAATGGGTTCAGTCTCACCATCAGATAAACTTACTACAGCTTGCCGCTTCTTGCAATGCCTTGACCATCCCCTTGAAGTGATCCAAAAGGCAATCACTGACCCCCGAATTTGTTGCAATTCTGATCGTCAGGTAAGGAGAGCTTGTATTTTCTTGGATACAAAGAGCTGCTACCTTTGTAGGGTCGTCACTGGTGCCCAGTAGAAATGCTAAAGTCTCTGCTATCTCGTATTCGCGCTGTAACGTAAGGCTCCGGCATGATGTTTCACCAACTGGCTGTCGAGCTGCGTACTCCTCAAGACTCGAGTCACCAGGTTCCCTGGGCTCTTTATTGAGAAAAGACAAAAGAACGGTAGCGTCTCTAATAGTCTCACAAACTTTTGTGTCCATTCTCATGGTCAGGCTGAAAGATTGCAGTCGGTGGACATTTCGCAGCTTTGGAGGTTGCGTTCGAATTATGAGCATGGAAAGTGAAGAGGTAAGGCGAACAGGTGTTGAGAAATAATATACGCCCGAGACCCATGTCATTCGTCCATGTCATCCTGTTTTGGTAACTTGCATAACTGTGGTCACCGGACCTGCTTGCCCCACCTATTTACCCTAAATAGTATAAACATTCGACAATTGCCCTGATGCAGAGAATTTTGCACCATTTAATCACCGCTGATGCTCAATGGAGATATCCAATTCCGAATGAGGCAGATGAGGCATAGAAGTTCCACACGTGGATTGAATATCAAGCTTGCGGTGTCCTAAATTAATGATAAACAAAACCCCCTGACCCATCTTTAGATCCTGTGAAACGGATGAGGAATCTACTATATCGGCGGTCAAAAGGCCCTCCAAGCCCATTGAAATTGGTGGTAGATCGGATTATCAAGGGCCACTGCCTATCGCTGCATACTCTCGCATTGCTTGGGCAATGCGAATTTACGCATGGCGAATGAGAAGATCGTCAAGAAGCGCGGTCGGTCAACTAAGCACATACCCTGCAAAGAGGGTTTGACCGTCGAAGAGGCCCTACTGACCACGGAAAATAGATTCACCGTAGCTACTACAACTGTCTGGTCAGGTCTTGGTTATCTCTTCTCCAAGGACGCAGTGAAGATTCTGACCAAAGAAGAGGTGGAGAAATGAAGGGGTCGCTCCTATGGAAATAATTACCATTAAAGAGCTCTCCTGTCGCCAAACGCATGGTGCTTCACCAATTAGAATTGGATTGAAATGGCAACCTTTCATATTCTCCTAGATGGACCACCACTATGAAGGGCTTGGCGCTCTGTATCCGGCCAGGGAAAGGATCCATGCTCTTGGGCCTATTGGGTCCTGGGTGCTCATGTTTCCCCTACGGAGATCTGGTAGATATTGATTCGCCGGTGTTCAATCAAGTATGGCTTGACAGACTCTCTACTTGTTGGGTGCTTGTCCGACCCTGTTTATGGGGACTTTTTCTGGCTGCCAGTTGCCTCTGGCTATATGTGTCAATATCTTATCTAAATGGGTGTTCATGATCACTAAGGCTTTACGGAAGGATCACATGTGGTCGGATCCGTTTTATCTACCCAGTACACCAGTCCGTGAGTGGACTCGCGGTCTCCACGGCCGCCTTTGAAGATTGCATAAGGGGGAAACAATAGGAAGTCCCGGCATGGTGGTGGATACCAGCTAGGAAATTTTTCAGAATTTGACTCCAATGCGATGCGGGCTAAGTAGGAACCGCTCCCCAGTCCTAGCAGTATTGGCAGATTGTCATGAATTTAACGCGCCACGCCTAGAATCGACAAACTGATAAGAGTGATGAGGCCTGAAGATAGGCAATACATGGGCACTATGGTGGAGGCTACTGAACGAATTATTGAGTTTGATTAGAAGGTTCGGGGTTAATGAGACGAAATTCCTTCATCGGGTTGCTTGGAGCTGCTTTGAAGACCACGAAATAGCGCCTCTTCTTTGGAGCAGTCTCGCAATCTTGATGGCCTTTCTCCGACGCGGCGCGGAGAGCGTTACCGTAGATTCCGCCTTGCGCGTTGAGGTCCGCTCCCTTATCTAAAAGCAGTTTGACAATCTCTTAATGGCCTTGAAACAAGGCGGTATACAGAGCGTTGTAGCTGCAGCTGCCCTTTGGATGCACTAACAAACATGTTTGGTCTCACTTTCTAGAGCTGTCGGGAAAAATATTTGTCCGCCCGAACTCGGCGTTTCTCAGCTGCGTTTCCCCCAATTTCAGGGGCGGACGTCGCGGCGAGATGACAGATACAAATTGAGTCGGTAGTCTCAGATCATTATATCTATATGACCCGTACGCGTCGTCTTCTCCGGAGAGGAACTCACATTTCTCTCGCCAAAGAGCGGGAGGTGAATATCCTTCATCAGCTAGGGTATTTCGACCGACAGCAGCGCTTCTTCTCCTATCTTGATATTAGACGCGATTGGATGAAAGATGTTGTTGCTCATCATTTGAGCTTGGATTCGACCGAGGTGTGCCATATTGCAAAGATCGAAGACTGGTTCCGCGGCAGCTTCAATGTTTGTGTTCCTATTACTATTGTTAACTGGCAACGCCGACAGCAGCCGGGAAAACGTGTCATACTGCGATTCCCTCTTCCATATCGAGTCGGAGACGATTTTAGACCAGGCAATGGGGACGAAAAGATCCAATGTGAAGCCGGCACCTACGCTTGGCTCCAACAAAATTGTCCAGAGATTCCAATTCCTCGACTGTACGGGTTTGCCTTATCATCAGGTGAAACGGTATGAACCCAACCGCATTTTTTCTTCGCAGAAGAACCGGTATCTAACTCCCGGAATATAGTTCACGCAAATTGACCACCTGCCTCTTTTCAGTCGTTGCTCTGAGTACCTACGCCGTTTGCTGCGCTATTGTTTTCGCTTCCCGACACGTTCAAATTATGTCCGTCATCCAAACCAGTCCGAACGGGAAATAGGCCGATTAGGATATGCGGGATATTTATTGATAGAGTTCATTGAGGAAGCACAGGGGACAATGCTGTCGAATACCTGGTCTGAAAAGCAACATGACATCGAGTTGCGCAGCAGTCTCTTTAAAGACTTGTCTCGGATCATGCTCAGTATCAGCAGAGTGCCTCTGCCCCGTATTGGGTCTTTTATCATAGACAGGAAGGGGTTTTTGACCCTGACTAATCGCCCGCTTTCGATGGAGCTTCAGGAATTGGAAAACGAGAACATCCCGACCGACCTACCCCGTGACTTTACGTATTCAACTGTGGAGTCTTACGTGACAGATATCCTGGCGGTTCATGATAGCCGCCTGCGGAATCAACCCAATGCAGTGAATAATGTGCAAGACTGTGGCTATCAGATGTCAGCGCTGGCGTCAATGCGGACAATACTTCCATTGTTTTTCTGTCGAAATCTGCGTCGTGGACCCTTTGTTTTCACGTTAACTGACCTCCATCAAAGCAACATCTTTGTTGATAAAAACTGGCATATCACATGCCTGGTCGACCTTGAATGGGCCTGCTCACGCCCTGTTGAAATGGTCGAACCTCCTTACTGGTTGACTAATAAAGGTGTGGATGAAATCAATGTCGACGAATATGACAAACTTCGGCAGGAAATGATGACTGTCATGCGTGCTGAAGAGGCAGAAAACTTCAGCGAGACCCTTCTCAAAGACGTAGCGAGAACACCGTTGCGACTATCTGAGATCATGGAACAGGCATGGGCGACTGGAACATTCTGGTATTCCCTGGCCCTCTCCAGCCCGACCGGCTTGTTCAGACTATTCTACGACTATATTCAGCCCCAGTTGTCCAAGCATCGCTCCGATGATCTGGGTGAAATAATGCCCTTTTACTGGGGAAAGGACGTGGGGAAGTTTGTGGCGACAAAGCTTGCTGATAAGAGGAAATATGACCAAGACCTTCAACTAGCCTTTGCAGCGGGCAGTATTGATGGTGAATCGTGCATATAACTTCATTCGATTTAACAGCCAATACATCAACTATTTCGCTTTCGCTCATCCGATTAGTGACTGCATCGTAGATGGCTCCTCCCCCCCCCCCCCCCCCCCCCCCATCTGTGACCCGGTAAGGTTCAGTGTCCAGGCCTGCTTTGCTGTGCACCTTCGTTTCCCTCTTTGAGGTGTTTTTCAAACGCTGCATCTAATGCACTGAAGGCCTTCTCAGCATGATTCTCTTCTCTCTTGCGTCGTGCTGCTCTACCCGAGGAACTAATCTGCTGCAGAGACTTGACATCCACCTTTATGGCCTCTTCGATTTTGGGTTCGTCTGCTTCATGCTTCTCGGGCATTTGGAATTCTAAAGTTATCGAATCGTCAATATTTTATTTAGATCCTCAAGTCCCTCGCTTCAAACTCACCAGAATACTGTCAAGGAAGGTGACTGTGCAGTTGAACTGGTGTTGTGGAGGGAAGCGGCTAGGCTACCGGATTTAAGTTATGTCTTGGATACCTGGTGCTCGACAGTATGCACAGGCATCGCACGGCACTCTGTACGCCGATTAACAAAAGCTAGGCTAGCATGGTACGTTGGAAAGCCATCCTAAACCAACCCCCTCCCCCGGGGGCGCGGCATAGTAATAATGCCTAGAATAATGTAGGAAACGGAGATGTCCAAGGCATCATCGGCTATTGGTATGACTACCTGCACTTGCCTGTCCCAACCGGACAATCATGTCAGCCTTGCCTTCCAACATTGAATGATATCCAATAGTTTGTTATCATGTGCTGCCGAGATTAATTGGCGGGATAGTTTTCTGTCTAATCGTTTGCTGCCGCGGCGATATGGCTCGTCTCGGTGCGTGCATGGATTGGCATTCTCTTGATCATACTATTGGGGTACCACATGCAACGCATGGGCCGTATGTCATGCTAATGCACGAAGTTAGATATTGTCTGGTCTAGATCATCCTCCAAGATTTCGGTCGTCACCCCGCCACTCCCGTCTTAACAACCTGACCCTTCCAAAATTTTAGTCAGCGCATCATCATGTGACTACCACAAACGCTGAGAGCTTTTCTCTTGCCCTAAAACGCCAGCCCTTTCTCTATATTTAACTAATTAACTATATTTTATTCCAGGAACTGTCTTCATTATATATCTGCAGTGAACACATTTGGGAACATGCCATTGGCTGCTTAGAGCTGAGTATCGGGGAAAGGTCTGAGCACTAGTTACTCCGCGAATTTTCTGAGTCATCCCTGCGTCAAAGCGCTGAGCGTTCGCGATCCCTCTGGCCAGGGAATGCGCAGAAGCGCACAGTCTTGGGCTACTGCCTAATATGATTACGAACACTTTCCGTGCTATTACCGATATTGGTAATTTATCAATCTCGAGAAATTTCCTATCTTGTACATTTGTGGTGCGCCCCATGACAGGGGTTTTGTGGTGTGCTCCTTGTCATTGGCCATTACACTCGTCAGTGATGGAGTGAGGTGATTGAAGCGGCCAATGTCAGAATTTCAGAGCGGCACGGGCGTGGATCATTTCTACCCGCCAACGTGGTCATACCACCTCACCAGGTTTTGCCAACATATCACGAGACAATGGTGTGCAAGATGGATCGGTTTCTGAGGAGAATGAATATGCATGCAATTCGCGCATCATCCACAAGGCAATGACTTTTTTACCCTGGCCATGTATCCTCCATTTTCGACACTCATTTCAAGGAGCCTTGGAATAAACACCTATCTGTCACTGAGGATTATAAGTATTTTCACCAAGTGGGAGGGAATAGAAGGCTGGAATAAAAAAACGCACTTGACATTGACCAGGCATAATCTCCTGCATTTCTTTTCAGAAATATTTTTCGTAATACTCCTCTTGGTTCCGCCGTTACCATTACACTTGGTACATATAGATGTGCCAACCATTCCCTTGTCATTGCATTCAGAGCACGGCATGGTTTCTGTTTGGAAGAGTTTGATATTCTTTTGTAGGAAAGAGAGAGACAGGATGGTGTGATGATCGTGGAATGGTGAAGTTTCAAAGAAAGGGAGCGGAAATTTATAGTACCAATTCTGATACCCAACACGGCCGCCCAATCCGTGGCTCCCGATGGCCAGTGCTCCAGTTTGCTCAAGACATCCCCGCCCGAGTGGTTCTGTTCACACGTCCTTTCTTCACACACCTCACAGGATGCAGAATCCCTCTCGATTTGTTGTTTTTGATCCAAGTCAGAGAATTGGGAAGAAAAAAGCGATTAAAAAATCTCAGTGCCAGACATGTTTCAATTCGTTTGAGACACAACAAGAACTCCGCAATCATATTGCAGACTATCAGGCATGTAAAGTTGAGACTCTCTTGAGTATATCTGCTGACTCGCCGGATAGTTGGAATTCCAGCTCCTGAGTGCACGGCTGATTGAAGTTCAAGCACACCTGCCTCGCGAACACCAAACACGAGGAGTTGAAAATCTACAGGCGGCTATTCACAAACCCGATTCGATTTTCAGTGACCAGGATACCGACGACGAAAGGGACGAGAGCTCTAGCCTCTCAAACACCAGGGACCATGATGACGATAGAGATGATGTCAGTTCGAGCAACCAGGACGATGAGGACTTGAATTTCTCCTCAACGAACTGCCCTTACCCAAGATGCAGACACAACGGACGCTTTCTGAAGCGATGGGATCTTGAACGCCATTTTGAGTCACGTACGAGACTTTGATGGAACGACAAATTCCGGTGCTAACTACACTCTTCAGATGTTCAATGCCACGAAATTTGTATCTACTGTCGTCAGTTGTTTCAACAAACACGAAGTTACAGACGCCACAGGTGCCTCATGGAACAAAAAGCCAATGACGAGGCTAGAGACTTTTACAGAAAAGAACGATGTGCCCAACTTAAGCGAATTTCTGCCGAGAAATTGAGTCGGATGCTTGCAAGTGAAAAGCATCACAGCAGGCGTCTCAATAAACGAGGCACTGAATATTGGGATGCTGAAACAAACAGCCCTCGAAAACTACAGAAGGGAAACATTTCGCTTGTGGGAGAAAGCACTTTAGACAACGAGGGAGCCGACGGTACTGAACTCTCTGTTGGTTACAGGATAATATTAATAGCTGACATAGGACATCTCGGCGCGCGGGCTGCAGCGCAAGCACCCTTTATTATGCCACATACCTTAAATCCGCCCTCATATCCGTCAACAGCTTTATCTAATACGACACTCTCATCACATAATCCCTCTGTTGAGCACATGCAACAACCATACAATAGTTTGGGACCTCAGCCATATGCGCCGATATTTGATGAGATCACAATCACGCCGTGCTATGATTTGGTACAAGAGTCATATGCATTTTCGTCAACGGTGCAAAATGCGACTTATCTAACAGAGCCACTTGAGGACCAGTGAGCTTTGACAACATCCGATGACGAACGAGCTAATCAGGCGGTGAGCTGAAACCAAGAGCCCCAGACTCACGCTTGCCATCAAAGTATGTAACGTTCATGCCATAGTTGGGTCCTTCCATATTCTTGACTACTGCCTGGAGGGGCCGAGGAAGTTTCATGGGAGCCCACCACTTTTCTAAGACGTCCTTCGAGGCGATTCCAAATGTAATAGCATTTCCTTCCGATACTTCAACAAAAAGGCGGGTGTCGCGGATAGAACTGATTGCAAAGTCAGACATATGCCACCAGGATAATAATCATTCCACTTACAAACCCCCATTCTCAAATATAACGTGAACAGGCTCAAGGCCCAGCCTTGTGAGTGCTACGCGAGGCGCTCTCCACAAATTATTTTCTCCCTTCATAGTGGTGATTTGCTTATGGTGTGACCCTTTCCAAAATGTAACCTTCGAGCCCTTCTTCCAAAATTGTATCAATAGCGATTCGGTCTTTGAGGACAAATCGCTCTGTCGAAAAGCATAATCGCAACCGGGCATGGAGCCAAAAGTTCGGTAAAGCCCTAGTCCAAACCACTGGAAACAGGAATCAAGAACCTGTCGCTTCCGCTTTGCAAAGTCAGCTTTCAAATGCAAGAGAATAGCTAGTACAGGAGATACCGGATCATCAAGGACGTTGGTTTTGTAGAACTGCAACCCTGCCTGGGAAGCGAAAGGAATGCAGGCTGCTTCCATCTCTTCGACTCTTTGCCCCGCCTCTGGATCTTTCTCGAATATATATCCATCTCGGGTAAATTCGTCTTGATAAGTTGAGTCCGACGTCTGATCGATTGTAGCCATCGATACGCAATGCGCCCTGTATTTAAATAATAAGTTCTGTTGCGAAAGGGGTTTGGCAGGAGGTGGGGTCTGATGAAATGACGTCCATCCGAAACGGTCACCCACGTGAGAGTCATCACGTGACTAGAACTGAGGTCATTTTCACACTATTCCCCATCTGGAAGTAAGCACAAATCAGTTGGCCTTCCTTATTAAGTAATAGCACACCTGAGTGAGGCATGTATCACGATTCTGTGTTTATACTTACACGGACTTGTGATGCATACTGGATTAAGTGTTGAACTACATCGAACTATCATCTGCAAAAGTGTGGCCATTGCGTTTGACTAACTTTTGTCAATTTAAATTGATCCAATTACTGGCCACTGCGACCTAACCAGCATTCACCGACCCAATATAATGTGTCTGCTGCTCGTTTTGTTCTTGATAATTTCAATTTCATAAAAGAACGTCCAAACTTCTACCAAACTCAGGCACCTCTCGGAGAGCTAAAATTGAACGGTCCGTTCCTCCTCATCCCTCTGTCATATTGAGCATGGATATACCTTCGGCTCTCAAATTACTACGCAATGCGCCAATTGAGGCTCTACAAACTCATAGCACCGAGGCAGATTCGGCTTTTCGTGAAATCGAAGAACGCTTGGGAGGACTTGGTCCCCCACAGTCAGATATGTCATTTGATCTTATAGGAACACGATTAACGTAGTCTACAGAGACGGGAGTTTCTCCCACCAGCCTTTGTCCATTGCAATGAGCCCACATACAATCACAATTGGACTTACGGAAAGCAAATTGGTGATAGACGTCCTTTCCGAGGCGTACGACGAAGCAAAACGATCTGGATATCCCAAAGTTGAGGTGAAGCTCTCCAACGCGAAGGTTAGTTCACGAACTTTCAACATGTTAGTACGGGCTAATATCTAGAAGTTCATCGAATCAGTTCAGCAATTATGGACTTATATTGCTAAAAGATCTACCGATGGAAACCAGGGGATCGAGAATCAACTGCCGGAAAATGATCGCCCTAGAAAATGTCCAAAGATCAAAAGCCCTAATCAGTCAAAACATGTTGTTCTTCCAGGCCTCATGGCCAAAGCGTCGGATTGGACAGATAATCCTCTTTCATTCTTCAAAGAAGACCAAGCTCGGCTCAGCTTGAAGGAGGAGCCTCTTGCTGAAGCATACAAGTATTTGATAAAGCTTGGAAAGCGGGCTGCCCTGGATATAATCCGAGGGAGGCTCTTAAAGGTACTTTTTCATCACCTGAGGGAAAGATTGGGCGTGCAACGACTACGCTCCAATCGTGTTCAGAATATTGCGCAGATTATATCCCGATCCGGCCTTGTCGAAGATTGTGACATTAAAACTATCACGAAATGGCTGGATGAAGGAAATAGGATTGACGGATTATGCCGAGAAATTGGAAGTATCCAAGGCATTAGATACTCCCACCTGAGAAACCTTTTTTACTTGAATAAGGTCGTTGATACGAGGTGAGCTTCCACCGGCCGCTTTATCTAGGAGACAGGTGCTTTCCAGACGCTGACTGTTTTTCATTCAAGAATTACAAGGCTAAATTTGGACGGCGAATCCCGCACTGAGGAGATTCAGGAAATCAAAACTAACTTGATTTACGATCCAAATGAAGCACTGAAGCTTGAAGAATTGGCAAGTTCGCTGATGAACACGCTATGGAAGGCGATTGAAGACTCGATCCCTGAAATTTACTCGCGTGAGTGGTCTTATTTGAGTATTCCGGAAGATTGCTGATTTTGTATCGAACAGCGCAGGAAACGCAGCAGATCCCAATCTTCCAGGTCCATGAAGATTACCCTCTGGTGCATACTACTCAAACCTCAACCTCTTTCAGTAATATATCACAACATATGTTTGAAGACTCTGATACTCAAATCTCTTTAATCCAAGGTTCAGCTCAAACTGCTAGCTGTGGTATTTTCAATGGTGAGGACATTCCCTACGGAACTCCTAACACCGAATTCGGGAATAGACCCATTCCAGGCGGAAACGAGAATGGCAATATAATGGATACTTCAGGTGCCTTTGCAGGGCTCTTGGATCCATTAGGTGTGTCTGATACGGATTGGGAGGGAAGTGTGGTCATAGGCGTTTCCGATGCTGGACTAATACCGCCACTGTCCTACTCTGGCGCCACGTTAAGTGCATCTGCTGCATATTGGAGTGGTAGCACGGTAATGGATGTTTCTCCTCCTTGAAATGGGTATTTTCCAGGTATCAAGGTAGACTTTATCTGCGACGAGAGGCACTTCACGGGTTCTATGTCTTATCTACCGGACGAGTAGCTATTAGCGTGTAAATAATCGGGTCAGCACAATATAATGATATACATTGACGCGAAGAGCGTGATTGAAATAATGTGATTGCGATGGAAAAGGGAGCGGTTATTTGAATACCAAGTAAGCCAAAAAAGAGCACAAGTCTTTTCCGAGAGAAACGGCAAGTTGGTCTGCCAGGTGGTACGCTGGGCGAATTAACTGGAGCAAAAATTCAACATTGGGTGGTAAGAAATATGTTACAGCAATCGAAGGGGCTAAATTCCTCAGGAACTTTGAGACCGCCAAGTCACGTGCATTGTCCAGTGCTCCAGGATCGCCGTGAGCCTTGTGCCAATGGAATCATATTCGCTCACTGGGAAGAGGGGTAAGCAGGAGTCAGCATGGAAAGCAGTCCTTTTAGGGGGAATCAGCATCATCTTCGTGTTGATGACATGGATTTTTCCTCAATTATTCTATGAGCGAGCCTCCGAAGGTGATCAATTTCGTAGATTATTCTCGAGTATCCTATTCAATATTATTCAATATAGCATCACTTTACGTTTTATTCAAGATGCTAATGTGGAAGAGAATGAAAGCGACTTTGGCGATAGTGATTCGATTCGTCCAAGCCAACGCTCCACTTAAAAGTTACTTAACGTAATTCCCGCATGACCGGGTCACCCGGTTGAGCGGGTCACCCCATCGAAAATCGCGTCTTCCTACCTACATACTAACTTCAACCACCTACCATGCCACCAATTCGCACTGAATCCTCGCAGAAATTGGCCAATCAAGAGGGCAAGATCCTATTAGCCCTTGATGATGTTCAAAATGGCCGAATCAAATCTCTACGCGCAGCAGCAACGCTATACGAAATACCCTTCTCTACACTACAAGCACGCGCCCACGGCCGAATTGCACGCGTTGATAAGCGCCCAAGTCGCTTTAAATTGACCGAATTGGAAGAGGATTCGCTTGTTGATTGGATTATCTCTATGGATACGCGTGGAGCGGCGCCTAGGCCAGCTACTGTAGCTGAAATGGCTAATATCCTACTCGCTGCGCGCGGTAGCTACCCTCCGCCTACAGTTGGCAAGAATTGGCCATCAACCTTTATAAATCGACGCGAAGAGATTCGATCACGCTTCTCTAGGCGATACGACTACCAGCGCGCACTAAATGAAGACCCAAAATCGCTACGAGAGTGGTTTATTACCGTACAACGCGTTATCGATGAGAACGGTATACAACCGGAGGATATCTACAACTTTGACGAGACCGGATTTGCAATGGGTCTTATATCTACGCAGAAGGTAGTTACGCGAGCTGAATACTACGGTCGGCGATCGATACTACAGCCAGGAAATCGCGAATGGGTTACTGCTATCGAAGCAATTTGCGCAGATGGCTATTCGCTACCGCCATGCGTGATCTTTAAGGCTAAAGTTGCTATTGCGGGTTGGTTTGATAACCTACCAAAAGATTGGCGATTTGAGGTCTCGAATAACGGCTGGACTACCGATGAAATTGGCCTACGCTGGCTAGAAAAGCTATTTATCCCATCAACGAATTCGCGTGTACGTGGTCGATTTCGGCTACTAATTCTTGATGGCTATGGTAGCTACCTTACGCCCCAATTCGACCGATTATACGCAGAAAACGATATTATACCTCTTTGTATGCCTGCGCATTCGTCACATCTACTACAACCGCTAGATCTTGGCTGTTTTGCAGTACTAAAGCGCGCGTATAGTCGCTTCGTAAGCGATCTTGCGCGTAGAGGATATAATTATATCGATAAATTCGATTTCCTAGAAGACTACCAACGCGCGCGGCAGGAAGCCTACCAATCAAGCACTGTTCAAAATAGCTTCGCAGCTAGTGGCCTAGTGCCAATTGATGCAGAAAGAGTGCTCTCGAAGCTTAATATCTCTCTACGAACTCCGTCACCACCAAACAGCCGGCCAAGCAGCAGTTCTAGCTAATTCACACCAAAAACGCCTAGAACGGTAGCTTAGCTACAGAAGCAAGCTAGTATGATGAAGGATCTACTAGATCGGCGGTCAAAAAGCCCTCCAAGCCCGTTCAAATTAGTGGTAGATCAGATTCTCAAGGGCCACTACCTTTCGCTACACACCCTCGTATTAGTTATGCAGGATAACGCGAATCTACGCGCAGCGAATGAGAAGACCGTCAAGAAGCGCAATCGGTCGCATAAGCAGATACCCTGCGAAGAGGGTTTGACTATTGAGGAGGGCCTACAGCTAGTTGCGCAGCTAGATTTGCTAGCAGAAGCGCCGGTGGTAGAATCGCATACGCAGGGCGAATTGCCTATTCAGGCAGATAGGCCGGCTACTAGGGCTCCGCCTAGGTGTAGTGGGTGTAGGGAGATTGGCCACAGGATCAATTCATGTAAAAATCGCTATATTTAGTTGAATTAATAGGCGTTGGTTGAGATAATCGATTTTGAAATTTTCTAATGGGCGTAGGTGACCCGCTCAACCGGGTGACCCGGTCATGCGGGAATTACGTTAGTCAAACCCTCTTGCTTACTAACCGCAGGAACTAATATTTTCCGTGCCTACTGTTAGCTGAATGGAATAAATACCGTACGACTTCGCTCCTGGAAGCGACTTACGCAGTGTCGGTTCACGGTACCGGAAACCTGTTACTTTGCTCCCCGGCCATTCTATAGGGCTAGAATGACATTGCGTATTGTGCGCTCCAACATATTCTGTTTTGTCAATCAACAACATGGCATGCTCGATATCGCCCGTCCAAGTCGAGGACGTGGATTTGCTCGTGCGAAAAGTCGAATTTCCTGCACATCAAGATAACCTACTCTATCTCTTGATGTTCCCGCGCCCAGATGAGCGACAGTGGGAGCAGAAAGAGGACGAAATCAGATGGACGATTGATGGGCTTCTTGAGACAGTTTATCAAGACGACGAATCTCTATACAAGGCATGTGGAGAAGATGGATCACCTCTCGGGCTGATAGGCTGGACTATTAGTCCAAGAGCATCTGTGAAGGGAGTGAAGGGAGGGGATTGCGTGTATAGTGGTCCAGTCGCTAAATCTAGAGGGAGGCAAGGGGCAAAGTTGAAGAACCGGAACAGCTTTAGCCCTGCCTCTTTGGATGTAACTTCGTGGCTTGGTATCTCCAAAAGGCTCAGAGAAGAGAGACAGAGAGTTCTTCAGAGCTATCAAGATATTGGAATATGCCGTAAGTCATCAGTCAACTTAGGATTTTTTTGGCCTTGCTCACCTGTCTCCATTAGGAATTACTTTTATGGCTGTGGATCCAAACCATCAACGTCAAGGTGTTGGGTCTATGCTCATGAAGTTTTTCTGTGATTATGTCGATGAAAATACACTAGACGCCTTTGTTTTGTCCTCGCCTGCTGGTATTCCACTATACTCTAAATACGGATTCAGAGCAGTTGGTGTTGTCGAAACAAAGCATGGAAACTTTACTAGCATGCTGAGGACTTCAGGCCTTAGTCTTAGGAAAAACATCTAATTGGCTCTGTGAAAATGAAAATGAAAGCAAAGTATTTGTTGGAATTCCCAGATCCTTGACAGCCTCATTGACGTAGCAATTATCGACAAAACAGTTGCATCTAAAAGGATGAATAATCAAGATGGGCCATCATGATTTAACAACGAGAAGCTCGTGGTTGCCTATAGATAGCTTCAGGAACATCCATGGTTATCGATATGATTTCCCTCCGAGTCTTTAAAGCAGTACTCTCTGCAATGGCACCGATCGTCATCGTCAGTGCTAAAAACCCAGAACGCCTCGATGAGCTCCGAGTCATTGACCGATCCACGTTGTATCATGATGTTGGTTTTGCCCTCGGTGACCTCCACAGATAACTCCGGGTCATGTCTGTCTAGAGAACGCACGCCAAGTACGTTCTCTAAACCGTATTGGTGGAGAAGGACCGAAACCGCGGCAAGGAAATCAAAATCATGACCAGCGTCTTTATCAGACGAGCACGGCGAAAAATCAAATTCAACTGGAGACAAAACTCCCTTCAAGAACCTGAAAGTCCGCGGAATGACGAAGCCTTCATATTTGGGCACCACGACATCACTGTCGTTGACAGTCCACGGTGAAGAGATGTTTCGGAGGTCCACAAGCCGCTGATTGGTCTCCATCGGAAAATGCTTGTGCAGCAGACTGACTCCATACCGTTCATGCATTCCGGTGTCGAGAAAGAGCTGTCTTATGGGGCCAAGTAACGATTTCCTTGCCTGCTTTTCATTGAATTGGACGGCAGCCTCCCGAAGGGATGGCATCGATTCGTAAGCTTCTGGGATATAGGAGGTCCTGCCATAGAGTCAACAAAAGCTCGAGTTACCGAATGGAAGGAAGAAAGGTTACATTATTGACGGGAGTGAACAATATTGACAGGTTGAGGTGCTGGTTTGGAATGTTTGGACGTGGTGAATGAACTATCGAGGGTATTTGAGCCATATTTATAGATATTCGAAGGTTGAGTGCTTGTGAAGTCCCCTCTATCCGAATCTTGCGCTCACGAGCCAGACAGTGCGCATGCTGGGCAAACTTCTCTAATTTTTCTTGCAAACCAGACCACCCAAGGCCACGGAGAATGAGCGGAGTAGGCTGCTGCCCCTGTTGTTCCCAATGCGAGGCAGTAAGCCAATCTGGCAGGACCGTGCAGCCTCACATAGCTTCCGTCCACACAGCGCTAGTGGCTAGTCTCCTTCTGAGCCTGCAGTTCTTCTGCGAGCCTACATAAATTGAAGAAGCAACAAACTTCTGTCTGTAGCCTTGAAATGGTGTACGTTTTTTAAACATGGGAACGCTAGGGGGGACACTCCACTGCTCTAGCCTAACTACAATGAGGTGTTTGAAAACAAAATCAAATGGCAGAATAAGGCGAAGAATGCAAGAAACGTGGGAATATCATTTTTTTTCTCCATAAGTAAAAAAGGAAACACTTCACTGAACAGAGTCAGTATAGGACATCAGATAACTCGCTTGGTGATAGTATTCTATATGCAAGCGTTCAAAGGAAATTGAGTTTACTAAATGTTGATTCAGTCAGCAAGTTTGTAAAATGTATCAGTGTCATTCTTCTCGGTGGAAACGTCCACACTAGCATCGTGCCAGTGTCGAATTCTCTTTGTTTCGGTGCCACGCAGGAACTTCTCAATGTATCGACAGCTATCGAAGTCGATGAGAATAAGTGTGCTCTCTTCGCGGGGAAAAAAGTTGGCAGGGTTAATGTCGTTACGGGTGAGCCCAAGCAAATGAAGATGTTCGATGGCAGCTAGAAGCCTCTGAATACCGCTTTTCATACTCTAAACCCTGTATATCCTACCTCATGTAGGCCGTGGTTTTTCGTGGGCTTCTTATGCAGACAGTTCTCGAACAATTTCCTATGCAAATCTCTTCCTACTCTAGTAATACACTTGTCAGTGCAAGACTATCGCCGAGAAGGGAATAGTCTCAGCAGGGATCGGACGCGGCGGCGGACTTTACAGGTAAGTTACTTCCACATAACACTTAGTCAGCATTTTGTAGACGGGCAGAATCTCGATTTCGGGCATTCATTGGTCCACACACTATCGCATTTGCCCACCGCATTCGCAGTAGATCTAATTAGACCAGGGGTTCTCCCCTGTTTTGACATAACTATAGATATCGACTCAAATTGATTCAATTCATCTGAGTAATGGGAGATCTTGTATAAATTTTGAATAACACCTGGGCTGTATACAACAGTAAACTGGAAATGTAGATCAAACTGTAAATCTCTAGACTAGATCAGTTAGTTTATTGGCCTGCCGTCGCCCTCCCTGCCAATCTTGCCAATTCTTGGTGGACACACGCATATTTGAAGGTGATAGATCGTCCAATTGCACATGTATACCACAACCCGATACTCTTGCTAGAACTGGGCCGTGCCTCAATGACTGCAATATTACGACCCCATTTTAGTATGCGTAACGCTACTAAATGAGGCCGCAGAAGGGTTTGCCAGTTTGCCTATAACGAGCCTGCACTAAGTCACGGTCTCATCGTTTATAGTCAGATGCATGCTCTTTTTCTATTCTGGGAGATACCTTTTGTTGAAAACTCAAACAAATTTGTCAAGGCGATCACTCTCCATGATTGCAAATAAACCGTTGACGACACTTCGCTTCTTTATTACTTATCAGACCTGCTGAGCTAGATGCTGATTTCCTGGGGTTTTCATGGGCTCTGAATGTTCTGAACCATATCATATTTGAGTACGTTATCTAATTAGCTACTACTTACTGCATTACCTCAACTTACAGGGAATGGTATGCTAAGCTCGCTTCCTTCAGTACCAGTCAGCCTTCTCCCACCCAATCGGCCTGATCTTCTACGAATGGCACCACCATCTTTCCTCCAGAACCATTCTACGCCATGCAACGATACGGCCATCGAGGACGAATATGCTTTACCTGAACTGTTCAGTTTCGAGCGATAACCCGTATTGTCAAACTCGAATAAATCGGCCCTCTCCCACTGGATCAAGTTAGACAGAAAAGGACAAGAAAGCGAAATCCTGTCCCAATGTAAAATTCGCGGTTCTATGCTCCGAAGCGAATTTAAAGGCAAACAGGGCAAGGAGGTACTCAAACAAATGGTCCTGGAGTGTATTCAAGACGCCGGGCCTTGCTTAAGGGACTATTCGCCTTGTGGTACTGGGGTAATGGGTAGCGAAAAAATAGCCCGAGTGAGAATATAGTATAGTATTACGGCGACTTGATTTGCTAGGTCTCTGTAACTGTCCTCTCTACCCCAGGATCCAAGTTGCGGCTGAATGAACAGAGCCTCCTAGAACCTGGTTCACATGAGATTTCATATTTTCGGCGGTGGAAGTTTCTTCATGCATTATTAATATGCTGCCATACCCCATTATTTGACCGTTTTTTTTTTGTGAACTTCTTCTGCGGACAGTTCTTGCACAGCTTCCCTTGCACACTGCATGGTGCTAAACACGTGCTCTCCTCCCTTCTTGATAAAGGTCAAACTATGCTTTTCGACTCCGGCTATGCACTTGTCAGTGCTAGAGTACGGGAACGGAATAGACTCGGTAGAGGTCAGATACTTCTCCTACTCTGGGCGATACACTTGTCAGAGCAAGAGTGTCGCCGAGAAGAGAATAGTCTGAATCGGTTCAGGTGCACAAGGAAGCGAAATCAAGTCCGCATGTGAAAATCGCAGCTGCATGCTTCTAAGGGAGAATTCAAAGGCGAGCAGGGCGAGGAGGTATGCAAGCAGAAGCTCTAGGAGCGCCTTCAAAATGCAGGCAGTAATTTGCTGGAACGCCCTCATGAACTGCTTGTCTACTGTTTCGCTCCGATTGCCGCTGGCTTCGGTCCAATTAACCCTACCACAGAGTCCTTCATCCATTTGGGGAGGAGAGGAAGGAAAAGGGGCAAGTTAGCATTGGCAAGTGCCACGACGAATGAGACAGGGGTATACCTAAAGACCATATAAACAAGCCTTACGCCTCTCAGACACGACCGACTTCTCATAGGCGTTTTGTCCCTCTACCAACCGAAAATATGGAGAAGCTGCGCAGCTGCATTTCCACATCCATTCATTTTCTATCTCTCGCCAAATCAGAGGTAAGATCTTGATCACTGATAGAGGAATCTACTGAACTGTTAGCCATGGGATGCTGCCTTCCACATCAGGCAGCAAGATGAGGAAGGTTTGGTTATGGAGGCGACGGGCTGGAGGTTCAATATCCCAATGGAGGAGATGAAGGGTTCTTTGGTCGGAATCTCGTTTCTTCTCGACCGTGGTGGATACTTCTGGTGCATACTTTTTCATGCCCTGCAACATTACTCCGACGCAGAATGGCAACCAATACGTGGCAGCGACGGACTACGTGTTGTGAACAGGAGTCAGAATGGAGAGTTCTGGCTCTGTGAACTAGAGTATGGCAATGTACACAGCACAATACCCTTTACCCTCCTGAAGAAAACATCACCTAGTAGGCTTATGATCTCACAAGCGGAGTCCACTGGCGGTAAAGTCGACCAGAGCACGGTGCAGATTTTCCTCACTCTTCTGAAGAATGCGTTAGCAGGGAATCTGAAGTACTTTTGGCGGTGGATGCTCACCATTTGTATTTTGGGGCTAAAGTGTATCCTGTGGATTATAGTTACTCTGCATACTCAAACGGAAGTGATCTGCTATTGCTATCAAGCCGAAGAATTCGAGCAATTGGATTAATAACATCAATGAGAATATTTGCTTCCTAATAAGCTTCTTCATGAATCCGTACTGAGTTTGTTCTAACCACTTTCTGGAGATATAAGAATAAGATTCAGTGTCGAGTATTCCATTCTCCGAATGTTAAATGCGATTTTGCAGTACAGCATGGCGCATGTTCCTGGAGCTAATAAATGGCTATGTTTAGACAATTTCGAAGGTTTGCACGTCTCTATCTTGGTTGATTGTCTACTCCCACTAATCAGAAATAGTTGGCATCTTGAGGATAGAGCAATACCAGGGCAGGACCTTTGTCTATCCGCCGGGAGAGATTCTTCTATTCTGTCAAGCCATGTTCGATACCAAACGCGATGACTTTGCACCTCAGCAAGTGTTTATTGTGATCAAGAAGATGACCAGTAATGACGACCACTTTCACGAAGAGCTCCAATTCCTCCTACACGCCATGCGGATGAGGCTTTGCTCTCCTGGCGTTTACGAGACGGATGAAGGTCGTGCAATTCGACTTGCCATTGGGTTCACCCGGAATTGTTTGATCTCGATCTCAGGAACCAACATGGATAATCTTGAAGGACGTCTTCAAGATTTCTCTCCTGTTGTCCCAGGAGTTTGGGAAATTACGTTCACATTAAAAAATCAAGAGTGCATTGTATCAAAGCGAGGCAGCCTTGCAGAGCTGGTACAAATCATCCGGTACAAGGAACCCGCCTCCCCCCCGCCACCAAAGAGACTGAGCTAGCCTCACTCACATGGAACAAGTGCCAATACGGGTCTCTCATGAAGCTAGTGAATATTGCTTTGGTCGGGAGGAAGATTCTCAGGGACATCATATACTGTATGTAGAGGTATTCTACTGCGAGTTTCATGTTAGAATGGTCAAAAATATTCTAGAACTCCAGCAGTTTCTTTACTAAAAGTCTCTTTTACTACGTCACTTGTTTGAGCTTTTTCTTTTTGATAGAACGTGGTTTTTGCATGATATAGACTGTGAATATCGTAGTGAAGATATGTTCCTTGCTGTACTTGCCGACAAGTACCATCCTTGCTTCCAATTGAGGTAGCTTGAACTAACAATTTCTCGGCATTCGAAGTGGCTGAGAGCCACTCATTGAAGTCGATCTGACGATTGCCAACAATTAAAGGGTAGTCATATTCTATTCTCTGGGTGACTGCTTACTGCGGAGTTTTACCAAGAATTTCAGCTGTGGTGCATACAATACAGCTGGAGTTAAGAAGCCCCGGTGCTCTCTCCGACGTCCTAGATATTAGCCTGCATCCACTGTCAAAAAATCAGGACATCATATACGTCCCTTTGATGCAATTTCCCATTTGATCCGGCTATTCAGTCAATTGAGTATGGACACGTGCCTGGAATTGCTTGGATTACAGCTGGTGTAACTTATAGTTACGAATTAAATTACTGATGTAAGTAGATCCAATATGGGTCGAAATGGGATTGGTATTTTGGGGACAGGACTCTGGGCCGGAGGATACTGCAATGGAGTGTGCGATTTGGCAGTATAGTAGGGAGCATGTTCCTGGAGCTAATCAATGGCTATTCTTAGACAACTTCGAAAGTTTGCACATCTCTCTCTTGGTTGATTGTCTACTTCAACTACTCAGAAATAGCTGGCGTCTTGAGCTACTGTGTCGTAAAAGCCATAAGATGACCTGAAAGGCCGAGGGATTGATTGACTCGTCTCCCCATACTACATGTCCTCCCACATTTCGCCGTCTTCTATTTCCGCAACTCCATATGCATGAAAGCCATCTTGAAGCCCTTCTCTCAGCTATTGAAAGCAATTCCTTCACAAAAATTAATTTGCTAAGCCACGAACTTCTGAGCGAGCTATACCGGGAGCTTCTCAACCCCAACCTATCAAACTCGCATAGAGCACTGAACGCTCTCATTGCCCTGCAACAATGCCCGCTAGTACCACCTGAGTTTCAAAAAGGAATTCAGTATTTTCTACAGAATTCTCGTGACGTTCTTTTGAGTCAGTGGAGACTGTACAGAGATTTCAATCACGCCATCATTCACCAACACGGTCTACACACTGAATATTATCCTGATGTTGTTTCTATGAGTTTACGTGACGAACCAGAGCTTTTTAGGAAGCTACTACGTCATAGACTCATCTACCCAAGTTGCTTTAATAGTGCGGGACTTAGTCTTGTCTATCTTGCGGTTGACGACAACCAAATTGATATTGTTTGCGAACTAGTGTCGATGATGACGCCGGAGCAAATCCTGACACCGGCTTCTATCATCTCTGGGAATCGCCAAGAGACGATCTTCGAACTGGCGGTTAAGAATGAACAGATGTTCCATGCCTGCTGGACACAGCTTGAGTCAGGATCGGATCAAATGTTGTGGGGAACTCTCGACCAACGTCATCTTACCCATTTTTGTCGGTTTGCTACATCTGAACTCGTGGATCGCATGCTATCTCGAGGCCTAGACCTCGCATCAGAACTCAAATTTGATCCCTTACATGTTTGGATTGAAATTGCTCTATACCACCCAAGTCCGACAGGTCTATTTGAACGGTTCTCGCGCCAAGGACACTACCTGCCGAGTATGAAAAACGCGCTAGACACACCACTACTTGCTGCAGCTCGACATGATAGAGCCGAGGCAACAAGCTGGCTCTTATTTCATAGCACCGATATGAACGAGCAGTTGGGCTGTGCGGTTGACGCGGCTAGGCGTCAGACAGCTGGCAGCATCCAAATACTTCAGATGACTATAAAGCGGATATCGTTGCGAGTTCCAGCTCCCCCTGCCAACTGGGTTCAAAATCTTGCTTTCGAGGTCATTCAGGGTGCTTCCAATCGTAGCGGAGAGAGTCAGCTCGAAAGTGTTGATATAGTGGAGCATCGTGCTATCCAAAAAATTGGGTTTGCAATGCACTTTGCAGAAGATTCTCTTTTGTTTCCCAAGAGCATGTTATTGGTGGCGAGGGAGGCAAATCTATCCAGCCTAGTGGAATATTTACAGACACTGAACGACGAGGCGCGAAGCATGCTAGCACTGGAGCTTCCACTCTGTTCAGTTCATTGCCAATTAGTAATTTGAAAAAAGACTCTCTTGGGGCACAGCATCACCTACCCAATACGTGGTGTACACTTGTGGAGACAAGGTGGGGGTAATTAAGCTATTCACTACTAAACCCAACGAAGCTTCCAGGGTATAGGCCCAATAGGATTTTCATGCCGGAGCTGTTTCATAAAGCATGGCCTTCCCAGACGTTAACCCGCACCCACCTAAAAGTCAGAACATCATCTACGTGCTTTCAATCCAACTTTCAATTACATATTCATAGCACAGTGAGCATGGACATGTGTGTCGTATTTCCTCTTCCAAGATATACACTTGAATGGCTTGGATTACAGCTGGTATGACACCTAATCGATAGCTACGGATTAAATGACTGATGTAGGTAGATCCGGCATGGGTTGGGGTGGGATTCGCATTTCAATGATCGAATTCAGGACAGGGGGATACAGCAATGGCTGATTACGAGTGGTGGAATCATGATCGTTGGCACGAGAATTTCTCAGACAGTAGAATATCTTGAAGGCGAAGTCGAAGTTACGGAGACGGTTACTGTTAAAAAAGGTCCCGCATGATCAGTTGATCAACGAGATCACATACGGAGCATTCCAATAGTTACATGTTCAGGAGGTTTGATCGTTTTCGAGTAATCACTGCTTTCAGCGGTGATCCCTCAGTCAAATCCATTATAAAAGCCTTCCTTGTTCCCTGATCATCCGTCCCGTAACAATACTTCAACTTATTTCTGCATTCTACCTGTACCACAATTATTAGATCAACATGTCTGGTCACGATAAATTTTCGACAATGTCCCTCCAATGCCCGTCGCTTTTCGAAAATATTGAGGACCTACGATGGCCTCTTATAGAGTCCGCAATCAAGTCCGACCTTCTCTCCAAACCGCTTGGTTCACATGAGGCCCTTCATTTCTTTCTCAACGAACTCAGCAATGAGACCACGCGACCTCTGATTAAACTGGCAATTATCAATGCTTTCAAAAGTCCATCGCTTCGACAAGAGATCGAGGTTAAGTGGAACCTCTCCCCCAACTATGGCTGTGCCAAACAGCGTCAGCATATGATGGACAAGGGCGCCCCCTATGATCTGGCCTCATGGTGTATCGAAAATTGTCCTCAATGTTTCAATTTACTCTTGGATCATCAAACGGTTCAACCTGCTTCATTTTGCCAAAATGGCTACAGCTTCTTTTGGCTCGCGGTCAGGAGTGGGAAAAATGACTTGATGCAACGTATTGTGTCTTTGATGGATCCCAAAGATCTTCTTCATCCTTTTTCGATGAGGGAGCCGGAGGAAGACCAATATACAATCTTTCAGGCCTCTACCTGGAATCGGAAATGGTTTCAAGTCTGCTGGGCACGGCTTATATCATGCCAGGACAATGGTCTAACTTCACTTGGGCCGCGTGAGATGGGACATGTATGTCTATTTGCCGATGTGGGTCTTGCGAACGAGTTATTGGATTCTGGCCTAGATCTGGGGAAGCCTCACCCGGAGAACGCATCCCCTGGTTGGTTGGAGATTGTGGGCCGGAAGGATCCGGAACCATTGTTGAATTGGTTCCTGAGCCGCGGCCATCAGCCACCCGAGAAACTCTTGACGTATGCCGCGACACACAACTGCATTCATGCGGCGAGCTGGATTATGCACCATAGTGCAAGTCGTCAGGACTGGCGTGTCGCTGCACTTGTAGCGGCAGAGAGTGCAGATAGCAGGAGCTCGGACATGCTGGCAGTCATTCTACAAAGCCCAGCTGCAAGATGGAAGGAAGACCAGACCCTATCAGAGGATATTTTGATAAAAATTGTCAACGGAGCGTGTGAGAAAACTGAGGAATTTGGCGCTTTTTTCTCAGATGCCTCTCGAAAAAGGTTCGCGGAAATGGAGGATGTTGCTGTCCAAAAGATTGAAGCTCTGGGTAAAGTGGTGGGGAACGTCGAGGTGGTGGGTACGAAAGTAAAGGCGGAGAATGCTGGACTGAGTCGTCTTGTGACGGCGTTGGAGAGCATGAATTTGCACTGTTAGATTTTGTTCCTTCGTCAACAGAGTATCTGCCTACGTTACAGGAAAATCAGTCTCGATTACGCCTGGTGATCTAATCGCCGATATGGGGACCTGGGCCTAAGGGTATTTCAACAATACTCCCGTCAACTCTTTCCAGTCATTCCAATCATTACATTATTCAGAACCAATCTCTTTCGATAGCGAGTACAATATGGGCTAGAACTTGTTGCGCGATACGTACTTTTGTCTGTCAGACCGGTGCTAGTATGCGCATGATAACAATGAATAAGTACTATATAGATGCTGAGGCAGGTGATGATCTGCCGACAATATAAATACGAACGGCCGTACACTTATACCTTCTTCATCCCTTTTGACTTTGTCCAAAATGGCCGAGTATTCTTTTGCATCCCTTCCGCAGCTTCTAGGATGGATTAAGTCTCAATTTCGTTTCCCAACGAGCATTACTCCTTGCTGGTCCCCGGGTGAAGATTCAGATTCAGGTACATGATTAAATTTTGCACCAAGGAAATCACAAGGCTTATACACCGCTTTAAGCAGAGTCTCACACACAACGAAATCGGCCTCCTTCGACAGCGAGTGGGGATACCATTTATCTAGACGGCCTGGTACCTCCTGTGAAATATCCATCCAAGACGGCCCGTCACCCAATAGAGACGACTGAGAATCAAATAACATCTCAAGTAAAGCCCGGAGCTGCACATGCACATAGTGCAGATCAATTCTTCGATAGCCCCAATGTTAGGGAGACTGCCAGTGAGGAAAAGGAAAAGAATTAGGAGTCAGGGCCATTGGTAGGTTGTCTCGCGCAACCTCTTTGCGATTGAAAATAACGACCTATTTAAAAGAGACAGGAGTCCCTCCTCAGGTGCCTAGGTTTCCATCAACACAGTCAGAAAAGCGCCACTATTCCGCCAGTTAGTCCGCTGTCCTGAAGCATCGCATAATGCAAGCCAATGCTACCCCCACCACGAGCTCTGCAATTCCCTATGCTCCTCCGTACGGGTGGCAGCCGATCTTTTCTCCCAACACTATGATGGTCTCAACTTCGAATTGCCCGCCTGTAATGGAACACCCGCCTAGGCTTGTGAATGGCAAACATCCCGCTGGAGTTATTTGTGAAGTTAATCAGAGTATGATTGGGCTGAAACTCTTTGCATTTTGCACTACTTCAGACTAACTTGTACTAGATGTGGCTATCGTGGAGAAACGCTCGCCTGCCGGGACGGTTTACATCCCAATCCAACGATACCTTTCTTTCGCCTGCGCGAAGTTTCCATCATCGGAAGGAATCCAATAATGAGTATACACTCGGAGACATATACCTAGCCATAATGTCCGAGCCCGGATATGTGGGGGCGAAACAATGCATTTCGCCCCTTTTCTCCCGGCTGCAGACCCAGCTGATGGATGGCACTTTTGCCTCTAGCGAACAGGGGCAATTCACGCAGCTTCTGATCTACCTACGCCAACCTATCAAAATCCGCAGACAAGGGGCCAATATTGTCTCTCCCGAGGGCCTAGGCGAGCTCGAAGACGCAAGATTTGAGCATTTGATTCCCTATTATAACGAAGATCGGGATTGTCGTGGATACTACTGGATGTACATCTCCTTACCTGCCTTTGGTGGTTATGTACTCAACACGTTGGGAACCCCCGAGTATCTCCTGCACTTGTTCAGATCGGGGTAGATGTATGAATAAAGATCGTTGAGATTGACTGAAATTTTTTCATCGGGCCAACCAATCAGCCAACCAGATGCTTTGTACCGGAGGGAATCGGTATGCCCCTTAATGCGTAGTAATGGATGATAATCGATGGCTGTCAACAAGTGCAGATAGATAAGAAGGCGGCTGTTCCCAATGTAGTTTCTCATCCCGGTCAATACAAAAAGACTATCCAGGATGCTCTCAACCGGCGCCCAGTTCGAACCTACCTTTGCCGTCCCCTCACGCTTCTCGTTTCTCCAATTGCTCCTCCTGATATGTTACGTCTCCCTCGAGTCTTCCTTGCCTGCAAGAATTGGTGATATTCGACAACTTTCTGACGTTAGCTCTCGCAATGAACACGAGTGGTATCCGCAAGTCGGTACTGAGGGCTTTTCTGAGATGAAATCGAAGATATGGACAGCAACAAGCTCACAGACTCGTCGAGATTGGGAATACGTTCGTGATTATTTGTTGCAGGAGAAGCTGATACCCTTTGGAGTGTCGGCCCAGGAACTGCGAGCGTATCTGTGTTACCTCCTTTGTCGCATTGAGCAAATATCCTCGGAAAGCCTTATCGCGATGTGTACCCCAAGATCCGCCCTAACAGCACCGATCACGCCTCTGGGAGAGCGGGCCAGCTTGATATTGGTCTGCGTCAGTCTCGGTGTGACGTTAACTCCAAGTGATCCAATGCCACTACGATCATTGCTCACCCACCCTGACGAGCAGCGAATAGGGAAGATGGTTTCCCAATTACAATCATCGCCTTTATTCCGGAACCAAATACAGCCACCACAATTATGGGATGCATTGGGTTCTTTACAAATGCTCTTTGCCTACGAAGATGAGGAGATCCTGGACTGCAGCTCCGATTTCGATAACCCTTCAAGGCAGCCATGGACAGTGGAAATCCAACAACATGAAATTCGGACATGGCAATACAATTCCTTCAGGTCCAAAGGCACCACACCTTCCTCGATTGAACATCAGGCCAAAAGGCAGAAACGAAACGCTCAATCTATGTTGGCAGTCGGAGGGATTCAGATGCACCCAGTGTCCAAGCGTCGGAAGCAGCTGTCTTCCGACGGCACTGCCTTGAGTCAAGACGAAGACCTGAGTTGACACGCCTCTACAGATGCAGCATGTAAAGTACCCAGTGTGTGTGATCACTAGCTCTGATATCTCGCTCCCTTTCTAGAACTGCTTTTGGTAATGGACGATCAGTTGATCGAAATGTTTAAGTGCCTCTGCATACCAATCAACAAGCGGCTGGTTCCCGTCCACCAAGGTATTGTTTCTTTCGTTGTAGTACTGCTGGCGCATCTCATTCAGTGCCAGGAACGCTGTTTGGGCATAAGGTCGATTGCCCTCAGGGGCAAAGAGTGGGTCGCTGCTCAACAGTCGCAGTCCGTTAAGATTGGTGAAGCGTTGGTTGACTCGATCAATTCCAGCCAGATCGAACTGGTTCCTGCCGAGAAAGATGGCCGCATGGACCACATCCTCTAGACCGGCGTATATATTGGTCATTGGACTGCACCTGACGCGGACGGTCTGACAATGGAAATAAGAGTCATACTTTCGGTTTGAGGGATTTGGACAATACTAACCACTAGCGCCATCACGAATGCTGCATGTAGTACAGAAGTACAGTTTGTGGGCCTTTCCTGGTAGAAGGCGAACCTCTAAATGAGAGAGGCGTTCCTGCAATTTCTGCAAGAGATACGAGATCAGGTGATGGTAGGAAAGAGGTCCTAGTAAACCATATGATGAAATGAACCCATTCCCCCCAGCCGGTGGTAGTGAAGCATATCCCTTGCACCGGAATATGACGGCAAAGTACGCCACCAGAATAATGATAGAATAGTAGACCACGAAAGCCGCTGAACCCCAGAATACGATATGAGGTACCAATCATGTTTACCTTAAAAATCATTCTACAATGGGCCAGTGGCGACCAGTGCCAGATCGCTGGGCCGACTGGCGTGTTACTTTGTCTGGATGCCTCGTACGGCAGTGGTAGAGGAATGATGATCGCATCCTAATCAAGTAGCCTGTATGTCTGTAAAAGGAAAGTACCCGGGTACTTTCCTTTTATGGACGGTAGGCATAAAAGGGAGACGGCTCGTCCACTGCAAAGCACCACACTATGTCTTGCTCAACGATGTCTCAACGCAAATTCAAATTCCAAGGGCCTGATCCGGCGTACATCCAATACCTTGAGGAGCAGGTGGAACACCTGGTCAACTTGATCAGTGCACAGCCATACCCAAGTCCTGACCAGGCAAGCCTTTGCAAGCCTGTTCCCTCCAATACCGAAGGGCCAGTCGCATGTGGAATTCAGATTGTCGAATACACACCTCCGTGCATTCCCACCCCGGCGCATACGTGCGAGGAGAAGATACCGAAATGGAAGAACCAGCTAAATGTCTTCGTGGAAGGGGTTCTGGCCGCAACGCAGTTACAGAGAGCTCGACAGTTGGCAGGTATTGATACTCCAGCGCGGAACCAGACGGCTCTGAAATTAATTCTGGGACATGGCGGTGTCCCCATTTTTCCTGAAGAATCGGGGACCACCGCGCTTCCGCCGATCCTTCCCACCGAGCGCCCTGAGCTTGTCGTACAGGGGTGTCTATACGGCAAGTTCATTGCCCGGTGTGCGAAGGACCAGAAATTCACAACACGGGTGGTTGACTTTCAAAAGCTAGTATTCTGCTCCTTCTGTGTGGTCATGGTGGGTGCGGGGGTGTCCAAGAAGGCAACCAACGATATGATGAGACGGTATCTCGACGAGACGAAAGAGGATCTGACCTTGGAAAAATATCGGCATGGCGCCGTCTGGGCCAATCGATGCATGGCAGCCCTTCTGGAGAATGGATGGGGATGTGAGGCCTGGGAATTCTTCCTTCTTGGTACGTGATTGCAGTCGTTGCGAAGCCCCAGCTGACAAAACTTGCATCAGAGAGTCGGGGTCCGGCACAATTTAGTCGATTTGCAGCCAACGATACGGACAGTTACAAGATCGTGGCCAACAAGCTGGGAGCGCCAGAGATGGCACACTGGGAACCTGGGTGGATCCCATACTGCCTTCCCTGTATCGTGCACTACTTGACAGGATATACAATTCCGTAAGACCCCTATGTTGGTGTGACGAGGGCTTGCTAACCGGCCCTTTTAGACTGGCACGCATCTGCATAGCTCTAGGTTACGGACCGATCCCGTTTTCCAAGGTGCAGCTCCTCTCCGGGCCATTCACACAATCTTTGAATCCTTTATTCAGTGCGGAGGAAGCACCAGGCGTTGTGCCTATCGAACAACAAGATACGGATCTATATCTCCTCGCTGGAATTTCTTGAAAAGCAAGCCTATTAGCATTATCTCATCCTCTTCACCACCAGGTAGTCTGCTTGGGGAAGGATGAGGACGTCTTCGGAGAGCGTAAAAAAGTATCCCACCAACAGCGTTACGACGTTACTGGCCAGATCTTTGATTTGGGGAACGCCGGTAATGACATTGATGGGAATTGCGTAGGTTGGATGGTTGACAGGGATGAGCCTGATATCCGACTCTCGATGCATCGTGTATTTCCATTCCTGATTTCGTTAACACAGCTCGCAACTTCACCCGAGTGCCCTACCGCTAAGTTCATCTCTCGCAGGAGAGGCTCCACCAAGGGTTTCAAACTCTCTATTTTATATGTTCGATCGCCCTGTTCATCAACGAAGTAGTCCTTGGATGGAACGGCATGGTCACGGGCCCATGTGGCGAGTCGCTGTCGTGCCTCCTCGGCGACTTTAGTGAGGAGGAAAGGGCCTTCTACTCCCCTGACTGTGGCTGGGGAACGGTACTGTCCTATCTGCGGGCAACAACGGAACGATCAACTGCTTTGTCCTCGGATGGTAGTAAGGATAAGACATGACATACCATGGTGGCGGGGAATCCCTCTTCCTAGATTGCTCTCGCATTCAATCGACCTTGGTCTCCGGCGGGGGTGAAGGTGGGACTGATCACGGATCACGTTGTAATCCCTCATTGGCTCGGAGCAGTCGACAATGTAGGGCACCCCACTCGTGGTCGCAGACGCTTCGCATTCAATACGGAGCAGGGCAACTAGCATCAACGGCCTAGAATCGACTTTTTGTGCCTGCCGCGCTTGTAGCTTTTTTGTCATTCTTGTCCAGTATCTGTCCATTTTTCATTGTGTGGCCCGGAGCGGTGCGGGATTCCTCCACGCTGCACCCCACTAGTGGGAGTTCTTCATTTTGATGTAAAGCAATAGAAGGCTTGATTATTCTCTCCATAAAATAGAAAGAGGCGGCCAAGTTGACTGGAGACTTTGTATAGATGGGCAGGAACTGCCGACGTTGCGGTATCGTGACGATCATCACTCAGGTGACGTGATGAAATCTTACATCAAGCCAAACGGCATACCAGTGCATATCAGTGGCGCTATATACGATGATCGTATCCGTCGCTGATGATCCGGACTTGCCGAACTATATGCATTGGTAAGACATTTACGCGAAACTATTCACATTGTTCACGGTGCAGCTGCTGTCTAGCCGGCTCGCGTAGAAAAATAGCGACGTTCGTCCTTCCCGTTCTGGGTTTGACAGAGCTTTCTTATACCCACGGTCAAGTCACAGCCGACTATCTAGGAATTGACCGACATGAAGGGGTGGGAACGAACTACTGGACCTATGATGAACAGCGGAGCCCTCAAAATAGACGATCTGAATATCTCTCTGACCAATCGAGACTTGCCTTCTTACCGGCCTCTGAGACCGCAACACGAAATAGATAACTATAGTTCGCACGGTCCGTGCTCCTGTATATGTTTATGCAGGAGGCCAATATGGGCTCTTGTGAGGCATGAGGGCAGATAAAACTTTGGGATACTCTAAAATGTCTCGGAATCCCTAATCATGGCCTTGCAGCGGGAACATCATGACTTCAAACCTGCGATCAGTCAAACTAAAGGTAAGCTTCCGGCTACTCACGCTTTTCTGTTTACGCTAATTGAATAGACTATCAGAGCCTGGTTTCCTGATTCCTGCCCCGATATTATGGCAGATGTTACGGACAGAGGCTTCAGTGGTATGATCTTGGAGGCCGTCCCACTTGAAGGAGGGAATTCGACAGTACACCACAACATACTTCATCGGCCCAAGAACTCTCTTATAGTTGATCTGGCCGTGGTTGAGTGGGCAATATCTGCCGTGAAAGACCACTTTTCTTCCGTCCTCTTGCCATTAAACGACGTGAGCCTGGTCTCTTTCAATGAAGATCCAAATGACCCCAGAACTGTCCTATTGCAGAAGCACTCCGTGGTACACAACAAGTACCTACAGCAGTATGCAAAACGTCTGAACGCGGGTAATACCCCTGATGTTGTGCTTTTTTGGTATCACGCACGTCTGGATGAGATAAGCACAGTGATGATGATGGAAACTCGCGGAATGGGAATTTGATGTTAGAGGGCTTTATTGGAAAATCTCAACGGGCCGGGCATAATAGCTCTGTCCATCAGTTTCTGAGTCTGATCCTATGCATTCACTATGAAAATATACACACTAGTCCGGTCTATACCGCTATACCAAAGAAATCCTATAATGAAAGTCACGTGGTTAGCGGCACAGAGTGCTTGGACATTTCCTGTCTGGGGGCAACTTGCCTTATCCATTGTAGATAGGGCCCTGTCCACTGTTTGAGATGTGGTAGTGGTATCACCCTCAGGGTGTTCTTTGTTATCCGTATGAAAGAAGAGAACTTAAGAATCAACGAGGTTAGCCGTAGTACAGGCAAGCTAGCGTTGACTGGATTTGTCGCGGAGGGAAGAAGTTGGACGATGGACATACTTATATACTGAAATTCTCACCCTGCCAAAAGGATATCTGCTATCTGCACTGAAAGCAGGATTACGAAGGTTAAGGGGATCATGCGGCCTGTTGCGGAGTTGGTTGACCAATAGTACGGCAAGTTTAAAGACTGCAACCAGGTCTTCTCCCAGTAGCTTACTTGTACCATCGCCCCGGCAGACCACCAGCCCGTCTCGTACGTTTTTTGCCATCGAGAACCAATTTTACTCGTCACAAAGTCTCTCAACGTATTAGTCTCGGGATTACTATCAACTACCTTCTAATCACCACTGGTAGTCAATTCACCCACAACTAGATGTATGCACTATTCACATTGGAGTATTAGTGTTTATCTCAAATGATTAATAGGAAGCCCTTTATGGTCACTCCTGTGGCGATTGGATTGGTTAGATCCGGTGGGTACATGACCAGCCAGGATACTACGCTAATATGGCAGGGAATTTCCGCCGAACGAGAAAGCCTCCTAAGTACTACATGAATTCGATGGGGGAGCGTCTTTTAAATACAGGAATAGAAATAATATGTTGTGCGTAGACTTTCTGTTATTATGCTGATCAACCCATCTTCCGTCGACAAATAGAAACCAGTGGGTTAATCGGTATCGGCGGCACCACGGGTCTGTGATATATGAATCTTGGTTGATCAAATCATGCATGAGACCGTGAGGCGGTGTAACCTTCGGGCGCTTGTTATGCTTCTGGGTAGCACAGATATGGAATTTTGGTCTGGCGGCTCCACTCTTTGGCGGTGCAAAACTATATATATAATCTGGTATACTCCCACAACAATTCAAAATCTAAATCACCCGTGGAGCTCCACTTGTGAACCTTCCAACCATGTCCAAAATCAATAACACGCATGATACAACATACGAATTCCAATCTACCAAAGCAAGTCAGATCAACTATGAGCCGAAAGATCCTCCCCTGCGGTTAGTGGCGGGCGACGACGGTGGCCATGCTAACAATTCCCATATTTTCTGTAAGCAACATTCCAGATATCCGGATACAAGTTCTTGCGAGAGTTGGGATTAATAGACTTTTTAGTGTTGGACTATGCACGCGTCGTCAGGCAAGCCCAGAATGTGTCCTTTCCAGAGTCGTTGCCCAAGGAAGGGTGGTGTTGGGCACAGGCCTCATCACTCTCGTCCCCGTTTCTGCATGAAAGACCACCCGGGGAGGAATTGACGGAAAGCAAAATCGAAATGGAAACAGGAAAATTATCTGGCCCAATGTCAAACTCAGCATCGGCAACAAGGGACGCGTTCGAGAGTCTGGCGAAGCTTGAGTCTGTGGCCGCGCCATTTGCATCAAAGTCGAAAAGCGACGGCGGAGGACACAAGGCCATATCACATCAAAAAGAAGCTCATTTACCAGTGCTGCCCGTTCAGCCCTCCCAGTAGTGCTGGAAACTTCCCCTCTACACGACATTACCATACGACCAAACGAACCGAATAACCATTTGTCTCTACCTTCCATTCACCATCTCTCTCTTCCATCCCTAACGGCAAGCAAATCGAATATCTCTAACATAGAAAACTTCTATCCCACCCAATCGACCTCGCCTACCACCTAGAATTTATTTCTGCTCGGACCCACACTTTCAACATCACCGTCGCAGCTAGTCGACAAGCAATTCCACGCATGTACTTCCGACGACATGCCCCAAACTACCCACCGGAGGACCCGGTGCATTTATCCTCTACCGAAGAAACAGGCCGCTCCCAGCTTAGCATCAGCACCGCTTGAAAGCACAGCAACGTGGGGAAGTTTCAAGTGGGTACACCCAGGTTGCACATCAGCGCCATTCCGAAACCAGAATTTACTCGTGTAAGTAAAAGCCAACAGGTCACCTTCGAACCCAGTGCCCAATTACCCTTCCTAACCGCAAACCCACGACCACTAGCTCCCACTAAAGAGTGCATTCGCATGACCGGCACTACTACTGCCCTACAGACGGAAAAACATTCAAGCGTAAGACTGAACTGATACGACATGGCCTAGTACATCGGTCGACTAGGTTCGCATGTCCTTTCTGTCCCGAAGTGCTGCGAAGTTATCCCCGACCAGACAATCATCAACGGTGAGTTCACACCCCACTTATAGCAAGAACTCTCTTTAGGTGCCTATTAGACCTGCAAGGCATGTTAGAAACAACCACAATGATAAAAGCAAAGATGACCCCGTTCTCCAACGAATTCTCGCTCAATGGGCAGCTGAAAGGAAGAGAAAACGACGAGGGCAGCTGAAACATTTTACTCCTCAGGAAGAATGCTGTCGGATTCCGTTGGGATAGCAGAAAGAGAGCCATACACTTACTGTAGTTGTCAATGCTATAGTTTTCAACATAGACTCCTCCGACCACATACGTTGAGGCTGAATGAACGTCTTCGGGAACCTCAATTAGGAAAGCATAACCAGCCATCCATACCCCTTCTGCAGTCAGTATTACTTGTAAAGTAGGGGAGAGATGCAACATTCATTGATAAAGCTCAAGAGCCTTGCTGGTGTATTCCGGACGAGGTCACCTAGCTCTCCTGGAATCTATTCTAGCTCGGGAACCCACAAAATTCCCGATCATCTGTACAAGTGCACAGCAACACGAATCTTACCCAATGTACCCAGGTCTGGTGCGCTTTATCTGGTTTTTAATTGGTGAAGAATACACGCCACAACCAACAGATGGCTACCTATCTAGGCGCTTCTGAGACATTGCATAGTGGATCCCATAACCCGGGTGAACAAGAGTGCCTTTTAATGCCCAACTTATCCCTCCGAGATTCCAGATATCAATCCGAAAACACAAGCGGTCCAGTGCTACACCTTATTCTACCACTATCAGCCATTGCGGCATTAGTCATGATGTCTTGTTCTTCTTCGCGCCACCCTGAGGACAAGCCCTTTTCAACCAGTGATCCTTTAAATGAAGTCATTTCGTCAGACAGCTCTACCATGTCAGAGTCCCAACATGACCGAGATTACGCCTTAGAAGACTCACCGGTGCCGAGAGAGGCGGTGATGTTTACGCAACTATGGTGCGTTCCTATCTCCGAAGACAAGCTGGTCAATGATGTGCAGCGCATCTATTCCGAGCTAGCCAAGGTGGAGAAGAGGTGCATTGAGCTCGACCAGCAGCTGCCCAAGTCCGAGGCGGAATTGGCCAGACTCCTACACTGCCACCAAAACTTACTTGAGATGCACCTCGAGTTCTTCCTTATGTCCCAGCGCACGAATTTGAAGAGCCTTGCAGAAAAATATAGGATGCCTGCGCGCATGTGGCGATTTGGGATCCACTCACTCCTGGTCATCTTACAATACAAGCGTCCGCAACCGTTGGATTACATATGGACATTCATCTATTTTGCCTATCTAAGTATCACTTTTCTGTTGGAGAACGTCTCAGCATTTCGCGAGATTTGGATGGAATGTCTCGGGGATCTAGCACGATTTGGCATGGAGTTCGAAGAGTCGGACATGAGAGACCACGAGGTCTGGGCCGGCATAGCGGGAGATTGGTACAGACAAGCTGCAGACCGATGTCCCGAAGCTGGACGAATCCAACATGATCTAGCAGTGGTAGCTTGGCCAGACTTTCTCCAGCAACTGTTTTTCTATATGAAGGCACTAGTTACTGTCTACCCTTACGATTCTGCTCGAGAGGGGATTACCCTACTTTTCACTCGGTTTGAGAAAGAGGCCCTTCATCAAGATGCCATCATCACAGCGTTCATTGCGACACACAGGGCTATATTCATGCGAGCTCCCTCTCATGAGTTTATTACGCTTGGAAATCGTTTCTTGGCTATCTTGCGGGGGGAAATTTGCGAGCTACGACTCAAAGACCAACAAGCGGTCTACATTGTGTCCTGTAATATCGCCTCGGTCCTTGAATATGGCGACTCCGAAGCCATGATATCCTTGGATTATTTTAAGCGAGACGGCGAAACTGGCACCAAGAAGGCGCACAATATGGCACTCAAGTCGATGTCGGGCCAGAAACAGAACTCGAGCGAAGCCGGAAACCTCATCAAATCCCAAATCACATATCAAGGATACTCTCTTGCATTCCACACCCTATCCGTCCTCCTTCATCGAATGAATGACCCAAACACCTTTCCTAGTGTTCATATATCCATGTCATTCATCTGGTGTCTGGCTCTTCACCCATCTGCAATGCAGCAACTTGAAAGATACATTCCCTGGATAGAAATCACAAGCTACCTTAATAGCTTGATCCACTCCGATACTATAGTCTCAAAGATCGAACAAGCCGCTTTCCCGCTTCCCGGCGACGGATCGATACAACAACTGCCGGAGGATTTCCTCATTCGCGGTCAGTCATGGAGTCAGCTATACTACCCAGATGGCTTCTTCGAGGATGCCCTCCCGGAATATGATAGGGTCATTATCGAAAACCCATTGGCCGCCACCTTGAGAAGGTACCGGTGCCTCTGGTTAGGTGTGCGCATAGCAAAGGTTAGCAAGATGCTTTTTCTGTTTTCGTTTACCTCGTAATGCACGGGCAGCAGCGCTGATTATTCCGAAAACACAGTTTCATCGTTGGATAGAATATGGACATCGACTATTTTCGCCCACTCAGCTAGCACAGCAACTAGCCACAGTTGTTGAGTATGGTAACCTTGCTTCTAGCCTAGAATGTCAGGACATAAGGATATAGTGGATACCCCCTGCGCAGGGCTTTTGTGCGAGGTATTAGCATCCTCTCATATAGACTGTTCAAATGGCTAGTGATTGTTCTTCTCCTGACCGTTTGTGACTCGGGATACCTTATGCTTTTTCTTTTTTATCTTGTATGCTTTAAGTTACGTTCAGTTATCATTTGGCTTATTGAAAAATGCCAGCATATCTTTCACGATGACCCCCAAAATGCTCAATCCATACTGATAAAAAAACTCGAATTGCAATTTGGGTACAGTAATATCAGGTTAAGTACATGGTAAAAATCAGGAGTGCCATCAAAAATCCAGTAAGTCTCAATTTCTCAAAGTTCCTCAGACATCATGCTTGTAGTTGGGGAGTTGGCCCTAGGTTTCATCATTGAGGAGTTAAGAATCGGCTGAGGTGGCATAGCGAAAGGCCCGGGTTGGAACTGAGAGGGAAATGGCTGTTGATACTGCAGGGAAATAGGCCGCAGAGACTGTTGAGAAGCAAATTGTTGGAAATGGTTCGGGTAAGGCGCCTGCTGGGCAGGGGCGACCTTGAAAGCCGTATGAGACCCAGAATGTTGTGGGGTTTGGAACCACCACGGCTGGCTCTGCTCGCCCTGAAGAAGCAGTTGGGGGGCGTTGTTAGAAGAGACTTCCTGCTTTCTTGGCGCTATCTGAGCCTCGAGAGCTTCTCTTAAGGACAGATCAGGATGGCCCACGATGCTCTCAACTATGAGCTTCTCCCCTTCGCGTGTTCCCAATATTTTTATAAGAGAAGAACGAGAGATAGCTTCTTCGCGCCTTCCATTCTCATTTTCATAATAAAAGCCAACGACGATGAAGGGAAGCCGTGTATTCCCTATGTCCCATTCCCCAATAGCTACAAATTCCAGCCCGTATTCGCCGCCACCGCGACGAACTAGGCCACGAAGCTTCTGGATTTCCGCTGGATCCTGAAGCGTATGTGGGACTCCAGCACTGTTTGCTAGGTCTATAGCGGGCTGACTGCCAGAGACAAGTCGTATATTCCCTTCGGTATCAGTGACCACAAATCGCGCATATCGTCCGACTGATTGAATGAACAAAATCTTCTCTCCAGTCGATGTGAATCCCGGCTGCACAGCTCGGCGTGTTTTACGTGGTCTAACAGCTATCACTCGTTTCTGACCACCTGCTGCTTGCGGGATAGACGTTTCGGAAATGCCTTGCATATTGAATGTTTGATGCGAGTTTTGTATCTGGGGTACACTGGCTGTGGCCATGTTCGTGCTGGGTTGCTGTTGACTTGGATCTAATGGCGGAGCCGCCGCAGTTTGGTTTGGCGCTTGGAAGGTCGTACTGTCATTTTCTGCGCCACTTGTAATAGCGTGTGAAGTGCTCTGCGACTCGGGAGCTTGTCCTGGCTGGCCAGTAGTAGGGCCATTGGACGGCGTTGGATTGGCCCATGTAGGTGGATACATCATTTGCTCGCAATATGCCAATAAAGACTGACGTAAGAACTTCTTTGTATCATCGTCTTCCAAAAGAAGTATTGGTCGCCATTTTCCGAGCAGATCGTGGTATCGAATGATGCCTAAGTCTGAATCCTGACTGTTCTTTCCATTGTGCTCTCTGATCTGGCCATTGATCTCATCGAGCTTAGACACAGAATGCCTAACCGCTGATGGGGATTTGTCAAGTTGTAAGGAAGGGTTGTCCACTAAAGCCTTATATAGAACTTGCAACAATGGCGTTGCTTTCTCATGGGCCTTATCATGGTAAGGTGACAGCTTCCCTTCTACATGAGGACGATTCGGATCGTTTCCGAAGCTAAAATGGTTAGTTGTGTCTACCTCGTCTGATTTGGCTCCCACGTTATCTCTAAGAAATCCAAGCTCTATGGTAGGTGTTAGTTATCAGTGCTAAGGGGGATCATGGGTACTGACTTTGAAATGCTCTGGTCGCTTTGTCTTTTTCAACAGGGTCTGGAAACTTGTCAGGGTGTATAGCCACTTGGATTTCCCTGAAATTTAGGATCACGTCTGAAGGGAGGGCTTGTTGTATAGCCTCCTGTATTTTTCTTGTGTCGTCTGGTGCCTCTATAATCCGCTCTATAATTGCGAGCTTTTCCGTAGGTGTCATCTTCCTGGAAGGCTTGTCCTCATCGTCTGACTCGGCCGTTGGGTTGGGGGGAAGCCTCGGATATAGGGGTTGGTCGGTGCTAGAACCGGTCTGCTCCGCCTGCCTGCTGCTTGATTGCTCCGACATCTTATTGCGTAGGGGTTATTAATTGCCTTTTTTCGTTTTTTCTTGCTTTCTTTTTTGGACTTAGTTCGTGTTATTGCTTTAACTTCTGATAACTTTGCGCCAGGTATTGTTCAAACCAGGAGGAAGCAAACTGGATCAACCAATTTTTTTTCTTTGCGGTCAAGTATTGTTCAAGAGTGTAAAAAGGTATTCATGGGGTAAGTGTGGTCTTTAATAGTTCTAGAAAGTTATGATATTTCGTAGCCAGCGAAGTGGTGACATGGTTATAGTTTCTACCAAAAAGCCGCAACGAGACTAGACAGAATTGTACGTTCTATTTTCAATCGGATCCTATCAGTAAATGACGTCGTAGGTCCCCAAACAGCGTTGCAGGTCCGTAAACAATGTCGCAGGTCCATGAACGGTGTCGCAGGTCCATAAACGGTGTCGCAGAAATGCTAGGGTACCACGACGGCTAGCTGGGAATTTTCTTGTCTATTTTCATTCTACATTGAACGGGAGATAGTCAGTTATTGTACCCAACTTCTTAGTAATTTAGAATATATAATTTACATGCATAGAGAAAGGGATTAGGGGCTTTCGTGGATCCGACTAGAAGGCTATGCAGCAATTTCAGTCGGATCCCCTTGTAGGAAGGCCATCATCCGGCCTAATATGTCGGAGCACTGTAAACATCTACTCTGGTACCATTCAGTGAGAGCCATCCATTTCAAAATGTCCTGCTGGTGAATCTGAATCGTCATTTCGGCTTGACTGATGGTCGATTTCTGATCCTTAATCTCTTCCTCTGCTTCTCTAGCGGCCTTCTCGTAGCGAGATGCTTCGTTTTCGGCTATTCCTAATTTTTCACGAAGCGCGAGATTTTCAGCTTGAAGCTTAGCAATAGTGTCAAGCTCTATCTGCTTTTTATTTTCCTATTATGCCTTTCATAAATATGGGTTTTTTGAATTCAGTCATAAATGGTGGTACCTTCTTGGTGTGGATAGCACGAAACGTTTGACCAACCCCTCGGCAAAGCATCTTATAGGCCCCTACCGAGTGTTTACTCAAGTGCTTTTGGAATAAGTGCTCAAGAGAGGGGTCATCTATCTGCCACATATAGAGTGAATCATCGCTTGTTTTCAGTCGCACCTCAGAGGGCTTCACTTTAACACTAAGAGTCTCCCCTAGCCAAGATGTTAGTAAATATCTTCAGAGGAGTTCCAGAACCTTACATATGTGCTGGGAAAGGCTTTTTCTACAAGTTGTTCTCCAAGAAGCCCGCTTCTCATTTCCTGGTAGGATGAGTTCTTCATCCATGTTGCCCAGCAAGGCAGCGGTGATTTGCGTAATAGGGTGGTAGCCCAAGAGCTTTATATGTTTCTCGCTATGAGAACTGTTTCAGATCAAATACTATCGGTGGGGATGCGTACAATCCATTTAACGTACGGTACATAAAATATATAGCAGAGGCGTTATGCGACTGTTCATCACACCTAGCCCTAAACTACATTACTGGAATGCTTCACTCGGTGCTGCACTAAGGGAAGTGGCGAAAGTTATCTTGCAGTCAAATTCCGGGGCTACCTATAAGTACAAGATCTGTCAACCGGACGTAACTTCCAGACACAGCTTCCCAGAACTCTTTTAAACATTCTGAATATCCATGAGTCTCTCTAAATATCTCATAAAACAGACCGACTCTGTGAAAACGTGCTCGCTGTACAATTACATCACGACAATCCAAGAATCTAATTAGATCCAAGCCTCGAAGCCAACAGTCCGCTAACTTGAATTGCCGCAAACATGGCAGGGGAACAGAAGACATAAACTCCAGCAGACCGGGACTATCCACGAATGTGAAGTTTTTGACGTACTTCATAGCCGCCCCTGCGACCTCGATAATATTATTATCTGTGGTAGTCGGGCTCAGCTGCATTCCATGAATCTCGATGGATTCAACAAATATTCCATTGTCCTGGGCTACCAGAATGCCCCTGAGCACCGGTTCAAGGTGAATGAGTGCTGAGTTTCCGCTGTCAAGAAATAGCCGATGGGCAAACCATAGAAGTCGGTCCTCTTGAGCTCTAGCGACGGAAAGTTTGATAGTCCTCAGATTCGACAGGCATGGAACACAATCCAAAAATGTTCGAATATCACTTCTCTTTTTCAGAAGCATATCCTGGCCTCTGGCAAGTGTCCTAAAGTAATTGTGTATTGCTTTATAGGAAAACTCTTTGCCCCGGAGGTTCCAGTGAAAATCTATCTGATCTCTGGCATACTCTTCCGGTGTATAAATACACGCAGTGAAATACTCCAAATGCTGAATCACTATTAACGTGAGCGAGGGGCAGTTAGGCGTATTGGGTGACATACATGGATCAATTAGCTCTGGTACTTCATAATGAAGGGCTTTCACGCTCGACGCAAGTGGCGATTCTGATAATTCCTCCAACGTTTTGAACCCATATTTCGAAAAGGCGAGTTTTATGGTATGGAATATATCAGATATGCTCGCCGCTCTGCATTTTTGATTTACTAGGGAAAACGATTTTAGTGACGGGTGGTCAAGATTGATCGATATGAGCCTTAATAGCTCAAATGGTAAATTTGTGAAATTGGCCATTTGGTAAAAGCAGTTTCTGCCTCCGAAGGAGAAATCGTGCCTCTTGGGGTATAAAAATTGCTTGCTTAAGCCCATGATTCACTTTTGGACACTGAAACACTGTCGCAGTCAATGGGCCAGCACACGTTATCTAGCTGCACCTATTTTCTCAACCCCTGCGAGCTTTCGAGGTACAGATTGGTATTTTAGTCTAGTTAGGAAAGTTCCTTACCGTATTTTTTACGCGTATACCCACAAAACAACCTTATGCTAATCTGCTCATTCAAAATTCAACACTTAAAACGCCTTTCCTGTTTTGCACCACTTCCCTCTTCCAATATCAGTCATTCAGACAGCCTCCCTTCATTGACATATGTCAGACCAAGCTGATACAGTATAGACTGGTGTGCATAGATTATGAAGCTAGCGCAGGAGTGATCATCGCCAGATTAGCTCACTGCGACATGGTTTTAGATTGCACACCCTCTTTCGGGACTTGGCCGTGTGTCTAAGCTTCCCGGTAGACCTGCGACACTATTTGGGATCGCATTTCTTTTATTAGTATAAATGACGCCCAAGTGCCTGGCTGTTAGGTTTAAAATTAATTGCCCAGGCAGACGCTATTTGTCGGCAAACCAGATTTGAGCTTTTGGTAAATCTCAGCTTATCCTATCATCCCTAGAAAAGTGAGCAGTGGTCAGTCCTAAGTATGCCTGTATTCATAGAAACTGATGATTACATAGAATGAAAGGGTTTATTTCCTGGTCTTGTGTCTCATGTCTGGAATCGGAAGGCCACAGACTGACCATTAGACTCATTCCCTACGACCCAGGATCTTCATTCGTAATCCTTTGGTCTTACCTTCTTCCTGCGAAGCGACGCATCAACATTCATACACTTTGTCAATCTTGTTTGGAAAGTATTGGATGTGCCTCATCCAAGGAGCAGCTGGATGTAATTCTGAAAAAAAGGGACCAACAATTTTCCAAAAGAAAGGTTGTATGGGTTAGACAGGAATGGCATTTTTGGATCCCAAACCAGGAATATCAGCAAGTCAAAGAGGCTGTGAGAGAGAATGAGGAAATTTTTCTTCACCTTTTTGGTAATGCCGTACTCCCGCCAGCAAGGGACTGATTGGATGCTAGCAAACAGTCTATCATAAAGCAGTAATTATAGTTTTGATATTTACATAGTCTCGATATTTATACATTTATCGATCGACCGTGCTCTGGCAATGCACCCCTGTTTTCCACATTTTACGTGAGAATAATGCCGAGATGGGGATGGCAATATGATATTCCTATAATTCTAGCCCGAAAGATAAACTAGAGATAAAAATTGACATATAAGACAAGGCCCATCGCGACGGGAACGCCGCTCGCCGTCAGTAGATAACCCGGCCTCCACTGTTCATGAGCATTCCCGTGAGCTAAAAGAACGGAAACGGCTGCATTCTCCAACCAATGAATGCCAGCATCAAAATAGATCCCATCGAAGCCGCTACCATTGAAGCCGTGATGTTGTATAAAGCCCAGGGAATCCTAGCCACCAGGCCCCCGGCGCTATTCGTCGGCAGCCCGGCGGTTGTGGTAGCTTCTAATATCGCTCCTGGCTTTGTTGTAATATCGCTGGCAAGAGAAGTTGGTAGAGACGTGGGAGGGAAAATTATTTCAGTCTCCGGTGAAACCACTGGAATTTTCATCCAATTGAGATCTTTCGGTGCTAAAGTGGCCTGGGCGGCAATCGTCATCGTTGCGTGACAAGATGCGTAAGTTTTTCCATCAATATGACAAGACACCCAGGCTTTCCTGCATTATCTCCGTTAGGACACAATTAATCAACACAAATAGGAGCCGCGGACCTATTATGTTCGTTCCTTTGTAGTATTTCTGCGGACATCGGCGCCGCGATAGCTGTCATGCCGTCTCTTGGGATACAGTGGTAACCGTTATTGCCTTCCATGTCGGAAACACAGAGAGAGTCTTTCAAACCCTAATCACATGATGAGCTAAGCCCAATATGAATCGATTGTAAATTACCGGTTTTGTATGTACATAGTAATGATACCTGATATTACAGTAAATGGTACCCGTATGAAAGATGCAAGAGTCTGGAACCAGAGAACGGCCCAGGAGGTTCTATCAGCAAACTACGCGACCGTTTCGCAATCTGTCACTAATTCCCTTCTCCATCTCTCGGTCGCTCCACTGCAGAGAGCCTAGCACTTCTGTGGGTGTACATCTCAGGCTAAGTTGATAGCTAAGGCTCGTTAGTAAATTTCCTAGCTAATCCTATACCGCTTATTACTACCCTAGAAGCGTAACGAACCGCTACTTGGATCCTATCCTCTGCTTGCATTGTAATCAGTACACCACTCCCATTCTCTATGCACAGTTCGAACGTTAAACACCCTCTGGCAACTCCTTGCTTATAATATGGGACTCTCCCAAAGTACCCTTCACAACAAGCACAAGCTCATCAACTGCAGAGAGGAACTTCAAATAAGAGCTCACTGCCACGCAGAACTTCCGATAATTCTCATCTCGAATCAGATCTCTGCTGGATATTATCTCCAGACTACTATTCTGCTAATACTCATGGCACTGTTTCAATAACGGAGTCGGAAGCACCTCGGGCAGAGCATTACCGGTTTTGAGCGCTTGCTTAACTATGCTTAGTACAGCCATGATATCTCCTATGTTGCGATAGTCAAGAATGCCGGCAAGACGTGCGAATCGGTCTTGAAGCTCAACGGGTAACGAAACGGAGAGAAAAAGTAATCGCCCGAGGGCCTAATTTATCTCTTGACATATTGATTTTACCTGGGCCAGGCTCTGGTTGTCGAATGGTGAGCTGGAGAATTCAAGGTTTACGATAGCAATGGAGCCGTCAAGAGAGGCGAGCAGTTCGTCGACTTCGATGGAGACTTTTCTTGCAATTAACCCGACATTGGTGTCCGATTGGTTCCAGCATGAAAGCACGAGCACGTAGTGATCAGAAAGGGTCTCAAGAGCATTCGATAGGGACTTGCAGATATAGCGTGATGCAGATGGTGGCTGAGGGAATACTTAGACGACGAGAGCAGCTGCGAAGCCGATCAGTACGAGGACAAGGCGGTGCCAGAAGACGTTATAGCTAACTCCCGGGTTACCATATTGTGCAATATGCCTGGTAATGCGGTGTCAGTGCGTAGCTAGAAGCTACAATGAAAAGTTTCTACTACTTACGTGTCGTCAAAGCTATATCCGATAACGAGAATACACGTTGCTGCGCTCATTATAGTGGCTTGCAAAAGACCCGGATTAAAGAACAAACGTCCCCACATAAGAATAGCTAGAACAGCAGCCGAAATGGCAGCTAGTCTATATGGATTGCCTGGCCTATTAGTAGAACCGATATACTATACTAGGAGCCCGAGCACTCCTCCAACCACCGTCCCAATGGTTCTACTGATCATGGAGAAGGTAAAGTCCGCTATGTAGACTAACAAAGATGTTTGACCTATTATGAGGCCCTAGATACCCTTCTCGCGATAATAGAAACCTGCGCTGGATGGTATAACTGCAGGTAACGCTAGGGCAACTGTAAGGACGACCATTCTTAAAGCATATAAACCATCCGGGTTAAATAACCACTTATGTGTGGTAATGATAGATCTAGCCAGTCTACTCCGACGTTCGACTCCAGATCCACGACTGATTCGAAGCCGTCTATGGGCTTCATTCGATTGTTTCTCATCAATGTCGGGATCTACGATAGTCGATTGGTTAGAAATCGGAGCTGCAATATTTCCGTTGAAAGCCTACGCAGCTGCATATCTGATTCCGCCTGGGAACCAAACCTTATGTTTCGTCCGTCCCTGGCATAGCTGGATAATTCGTTCCAAAAGCTTCTCTAAAGTATCGGTCACTAGCAGTATCTATGTCTCGAATACTATCCTAAACATAACGCCTCGAAAGGGATGGATGGCAAGGTTGCTGAAGGACTGTAAATGACCGGTCTCGTTAAACAAGTCTGCGTGGAATTAGAGCAATCGCTCTGTAGTCTCAATCATGAATGCGGAACGATTCGATTTAAGTACCTCAAGCGATGTCTGACATCGATATAGAACTCGGTCATATTTGTCATTTAAGGAGCGAATAAGCCATCCCCTAGAGATTTGTGTATGTATACACTCGGAGACGGCCGTAATTGTATCTAGGCAGGCAGGGAGAATATCTGTTATGGATTGTCGCAGTACCTTAACGGCCTCCGAGCGAAGGGCTTCACTCTCAGGACTCCGAAGTGCTTGGACGAATTGTGCACTTTGCATCAGCTGAAAGCGACCGATCTCGCGGGGCAGCTGCTCCTTTGTATAGCCTAATGTGCCTTCTGCATCAGAACTGACTGGGAAGCCTTTCAGCCTCTTTTGTCCGACGAGCCGTGCGGAATGGTATTCAAGTAGTGACAAGCTCGATATTATGCTTTGGCGTATCGGATCTCTCAAACTTTTGATATCATCGGCGTTCCAGCGACCTATTGAGCAGTCCAGCGGTAGAAAAGCAATTGCCAGTTCCATTGATTTGTATGCTGCGACCATTTCAGCTTTCACTTTTTGAAGAGCCTGTAGATCCAGCTCTTTCGAATCTTTCTCTAGGCTGGATATAGTAAATTTTAGTGGCTGCTTTGCAAGTTCAAGTAACCCTGCAAAGGCGGCCAAGAAGGTATAAGAGGTGGATTGTGGGAAGAACACTATGGATACAGCAAAACCAAGCCCAACACTAATGGCTGCAGGTTTGATCAGGGAGATAGGGAGAGTTCCGTAGAAAGAGGGTCGAGATAGGCCAAGGGTAAGAAAAAGATCTAAGATAATGGTTGCGTAGATCTGCAACAGAACAAATTTCGGATTGCTTGCTCGCAGTCGTGCCTATTGAGCCACGCATTCAGTTGACGTCAAGAACAGCAAAGATTCGATAGGACGAATCCGGGACCATATTTTGCCTACCATGAAATAGAGAAAGAGACAAATCAGGACGAAAAAGACCGCAGTCACTGCAGCATCTAGCATAAACCTATTCAATATGAGCACGTCCGTTTCGCTAGCAATACTCTGGCTAGAGGCATTAGCCTGAATAGACGCCTGCTGTTGCAGTGCGGTCAATTGAGCCTGCGTCTCTGATGCTGAACGAGCTGCTAGAGCTGCCTTCATGATAATGACCCCTATGCCCAGGCAAGACTCATGCCAATAAGAGTAGTTAATTCTCCAAGAATGAAGATAAGCAGAATACCGGAGGGAGGCAGAATGAAGAGTACAATACAGGCGAAAAACGTTTCTGTTCTAATCGTGTGTAGCGTAGGGACGATGAACATGAACAGGGCAGCCACCCATGCGGCGGCCCAACAGCGAAACAACATCTTTAGATCGCGAGCATTGAAATGATCGAGCCAGGAGGGGAGTCGTCTGTTTCCTTTGGTGAGCTTCATATCAAATTCCGGACACGTGCTAGCTGATACGTCAGCGCATAAAACCTAGATCTAGAAACTGGGGAATCCGTTGACCGGCACATACATTTTGAGAGAATGAATCAGTCAGAAATGAGTAAAAAGTAGCAGCTGTAAGCAGCGACAACTGTAGGAAGAAGAGGAGTTCTGATGTCTGACGAAACATGTAGAGAAGTGACAGGCAAATAGACATTCCAGAGGATCATGTCATGACGTATCTCAGATCAAATCAGCTTTAAGAGCAAAAAAAGGGTTTGTTTTAGGAGCCGTAACAATACGCGATAATACATCTTATTCAGCACTTCACGCGTTAAGTTCGTTACCGTACGCGGTTGTGACACATAAGTAAGTACGGAAGTAACCATATCGGGGTTGCTGTATCATGTGATTAGGGTTTGAAAGAAGTACTCTCACGTTTCCGGCATGGAAGGCGATACTGGTCGCTACTGTACCACAGTCGGAGGCACGCACAGTTTTCGGACAGGTAACAAGGAACGTTGTGACATTTCCGATCTTTCTCTTGTTAGCTTAAGGCAAATCGTGGCAGGATGGATATAGATACTTGTTCTAGAATGCTCGCTTCAAGCTGACGCCCCTCAAACCCAGGCAGCAGGAGGCTGACTGTTTGCGCGATAATCAGTGCAGGAAAACTACACAAAGGAAGGAAATGAACAAAATGCATTCGGAACATGGAATATTGTAAAAAATAAATCTTGCGTGTTTTCGTTATCGGTGTAAAGCCCCTAAGTATAAGTCAAAGCAGATCACGTGGCTAAGTTTTCTTATTCTTTCGAAGATTGACTTATTAGTGTTCCCATAAACAACAATAGTGTTGCAGCTCTTCGGAGGAGCTTTGAGAGAGGTCTAAGTCTCGAAAGAAAAGCTAAGACATGAAACTATGTCGCAGCGAACTAATCTCACCGTCACGACTGCACTACCCCAAAATGACAAATCGCAGGGTCCGCAACACTTGTTTTAGTGTCGCAAAGAGTAGCTTTTTTACCCTAGTAAGGCCCACTCCATCCTTGATAGTAACCGCCCAATCACATTGTCCGCCTCCATCGGCCTGGACAGCAGTACAACCACCGTGCTTTCCTGGCCTCGTTTCGGCGTGGAACCATTCGCAACATGTGAATGGATCGTTCTGGCTATAGACCCGGACTAGAATCCAGTTCACCAACGGCGCCTACAGGGGTTCAGGTATTGGCTATATCTGGATTATTAAAGCATGGTTTGGTTCGCCATACAGAGTACCGTGCTCCTCGTGTAGATTTCCCTTTACATAGGTTTAACTGTGCTCGGGTTAGCGTGATCTGTTGGTGGGGACAGACAGGCGAATCAATAAAGTGGGCAAATAATTCCCTTCTTGATCGGTCGTGTCTAGGACACACGGAAGTTAGTCTGATTAGGTTAAACCCAGGATAAATGTGTTCGCTGTGGATTTAAAGTTCCGGGGATGCCGGAATCAAAGTAAGCGCGCGCTGCAGGGTCTTACCCCTGGCCAGAGGTCACGGAAGCTATTCTATTGGCCTCTGAACGACGAGCGCTCTTACCTCCGCTTATCGTCATCGTGAACACTAAATTACGCCACAGGACCAAAGGTAAAGCCCGTTAAAACCCGACGATATTCAATTGGAAGATACTGTCATGTATAACAAAGAAAATACCAGATCACACTTCCGCACTAGAAGAAGGCTTCTCTGTGATGATCTCAACACACGATCCTTCCGAAGATTCGCCGTTTGATTCGCCATCGACGGTGTAATTACCTAGCTCAAATTGACTGGGATCTCCTGCACGTAGCTCCTGGATGGCTTGGTCTAATGATATCCTTAGTTCTTTCACGGCTTGCTCACGATCGTGGAGTGTAGACTGAAGGTACGCAATCAACTCTTGTTGTTGTTGATTTTCCAGCAGAAGATGCCCATTTGCTGCTTTATCTTGGAGACCGGCCTTATTCTCTTCCGGTGTTAATATCTGAAGCAATGAATCAATCGCTGGATACAACTCATTGAGACGAGTCTCCAGCTCTTGCACTTTGGTTCTCTCTAAGCCAAGGTCCCTGGCCATGACCCGACAGGCTTCTGCCGTATGGGCCAACGAAGCTTCAAGGTGCGATTTTTGTTGCTGCACCCCAGAAACCACTCTCTCCAGTTGTAGGCAATGGGCTCGTAGCTTTTGGTATTCTGCAGAATCGTTGTAAAGCTTAGACTCTAATTGTCCTTGGTAATATTTTGATAGTTGCTCTTGGCGCAATAACTTCTCAATCAAGAAGAAGGTATTCTGCTCATATATTGGGGTGTTGGTATCATCCTGTGTTATGACTTAGCATTAATCATATCCGAGGGATTAATTGTGGGCCTCACCTGATGGTTGGCACTCCCGGATGGCGGCGCTGGTTCGAAACCTTGTAGCTGGGTTAGGAAAGACATCTTCTAAAAAGCCAGATGCTGTAAATAACAATGTGCAACCAGGTAGCTGCAGTGTTACTTCTTTAATGACCATGGCTCTGTAGAGGAGGATGAGCATTCGACCACCGTTAGAGGAAAATAAATAAATACGTCCTCTGTTGATCGATACGATTTCGATGTCGCAGACCGGTTTCGATGTCGCAGGCCAGTTTCAATGTCGCAGGCCAGTTTCGATGTCGCAGGCCAGTTTCGATGTCGCAGGCCAGTTTCGATGTCGCAGGCCGTTTTGATGTTGTAGGCCATTTCCGTATCTCATGGTTTTTTGCGGACACGTCAAGTTGCCAGTTCTTCTCCTGAGAAGTTTCCTTGTAGATCCCAACACCCACTCTCGTGTATTATTGGCCAAAACATCCCTAACAGGGCATAGCTGCGGGGTTGGTGATCGCCTCGTCAACTTCTGTAATGCCGGCGTTCGAAGATACCTCGAGACGTATTTTTTTCTGCTGTCGGTGGCGCCAGGTCTGGATCCAAAGAATTATGCTGCTTTCTCTTGATCCTTTTCCACACCCGTTGCTTGTCACCCTGGCTGACGTCATAGGGTGAAGAAAGGTATCTATAATAATAAACATCTACTTTTAGGGATAGGAACGTGCCCCGCTTAAGGCATCCTTTAATTTCTCTCTGAAGTGGTTCTGCATCTCCTACCGTAACCGCATAATTCATAATACATCCCCATAATGAACCGAATGTCTGGCCAACGCCTCAAGCCTATATCCGAGGAAATTACTCCTGCAGACCATCGAATTTTATCCTATGGGGGTACATCTTCCAACCTTGAGAGGCTCCCGTCCCGATTGCAGCGTGCAAAGCGAACATCGCCAGATTCCAAGACCCAGTGGGAAGAATATGCGTATGAGATGAGCTATCTCAAAGCAGAGCTGCAATGGCATAAAGAAACAAAGCAGATACTCCTACAGCTCCAAGAGGACATCTTTGGTGTTTTCAGTTCTCTGGAAGACGCCCTTGTTCGGGCAACTACACGTCTGAATGAGTCCGAGCAGGATTACTTAATGCTTTGGGAGTCTAGCTCAAGGTATGAGATTGGAGACCGCATTTGAATTTCAAATGAGCTACGGGTTAGTCACGGATGGAAAGGCTGGTTGGGTAAACAGGAGTAGACAGGGAGAAGACTTTTGTGATTTAGTTCCTCTTGATATTATGGCTGTGCTATTATACTAAGTGTTTTTCAATTGCTGCAATGTATTCCAACGTATGAAATCAACTTTGTAATGAGCCAGAAATCACGGATCCATGTCCTTCTCATGATAGCGACTTGCTAAGTCACCGAGTTCTCTCATTGCCATTTGCTCGCGCTTTATGACTTCGAGTAGGTACCCATTGATAGTCTTGAACCTGGAGTTTAAGCTGTCCATTCCCTGATCCACAACCTCAAGGCGATGCTCTATACTGTCAAGACGACCTTCCATACCGTCGAGGCGGCTGTTCAGGTCTTCGATGCTGTTGCCTAGCGTTTGCATAAGTACGCCACACTCGTTAATGGTGGTAGTGAACCGCTTCATCGAGAGTACTAGCTCTTCTGAAACAGTCTCAGTCCCCTCGGCAGTGTGGGTCCGGGTTGAAGTCGAGGGTGATGTAGGTCCGTCAGGTTGGCTACTAGCTTCTTAGCTGTGGCCTAGACATTTTCTAAGAAAGGAGTTACCTGAGCTTCTCCAGTGTAGAGTCGCACGCATCGCCGTAGACCTCTGTCGTTAAAGAATCTCTGTAGGGCTCATGACATACCCCTGGCTCAAAATCGCCATTCCCAATGTCGATGCCTTGCCACAGAGCAGAACCAATCAAACCGGTTTGTCCGGCACAGTCTGCCTCTGTGAAAGCATTCTGATTGGAGGTAAGATAGATAAAGGGGTCATGAAGCTCCCAGTGGTCATCTAGCATATTGAACGCCATGTGCGGCTGGTAGGCGGGATAGTTCTCGAAGTTAGCCATGGCTTGGGCAATGAGGAGGAATAAGGAAGAACACCAGGTGTCAGCGCCTGTTCTTTTAATTATTCTCTAGCCTCCAGGCGCCCGATTTCCAACAACTACAATATGGTCTGCGGTTGTTGGAAAATTAGGAACGTTGATTCGTTATCTACTTAAACAAAGAAAAAGACTCCACAGAGGTATCCTAGTCCATTTACAAGGCCTGGACTTGCGATCCTTTCCTTTTTTGGCCGGTGTGGATCTTGACAAAGTACAGCACCCCAGGGTGAGGACAGGGTGAGAGCAGGGTGAGAACTCTGTGCTTCGACGGATACCTTGTTTACAGCGAACGTTGGGTTGGGCGGGCGGAAGGGGCGGGAATAGATCTCACCCTAGTTCTAAAACGAGCTGCCAAGATGAAAGGTGGCAATAATATTTAAATATTCTCCCCTATGATCTCTATACATAAAGCAATATGCAAGTGACTTCGTATTATCTTCATCATGCAAAATTCAATAGATGTTGGCTGGCTTGATGTCGGGGTTGGAGAAGATTCCAGGCTTGCGGTGCAGGACTACGGTCGACTGCAACGTGTGGTTTCCCAGCTCTCTGACCAAGATAACCAATATCCATCCTTATGCGTGTTTCTTGGTGGAGAAATCAAGAGACATGCTCTTCAACAGCTCTACCCCTTGAACAACATAAAAAGACATAAATCTGAGGCCCTAATCAAACTGCGGTACGATATCGCTTCTCTGGAGAGCCGGCGGCCAGTCTTGTTGGCTGATGGCGACATCCTGCATACGGATGACTTTTATCCTGCCAAGAGACTAGAGGCTGGCGTAGGCCATCCCATCTCTTGGGATAATCATTCAGGGGGCAAGATATTGCTAGTTCTGTGGTCACGATTGATATTTCTCTTTACCGATGTGGTTTGCATCTTTATCGACGATATCTCCAGCCTGGAGAGGGCAGCACACTTTTTAGTCGGCTGTTTAGAACTTCGTTCTGCGTCCACTTTCCCCCCGCAACACTTACCAAGAGTCATTTTCATATACGGATCAACAGTGGAGAAGGGAGAGGTTGATAAGCTAGATATAGGGCCGATCTCCCGCAGGATCCACGAAAGTGGATATGATGATCTGTCCGGATTGTTCTCGAGTTCTATGACTATATACCTGCAGGACAGTCATTTATCTGACACCGTGCAATTTCAACGACTCAAAGCGTCGATTACGGAACAAGTCGACGATATCTCCTCCGTTCGACAAGAATTCCAGGCTCGACCCAATGGGAGGCACTTAACCGCATTATTTCTATTGGCGATCCAACACACACTGAAGGATGTTGCTAATCCTTTTGATTTCGTGACAGCCACAAGGAAGGATCGCCCCGTGAGTTTGTGCATAGAGCCGCATCTGACGCATTATCTTGAAATCGGTCAACGTGCCGATTTCCCCCTACCCGGATTGGCCAATACGATCGCGTCGGCCCTTTTCATGGACCACTATGTACCCAATATACTTGGTGGGTCCTGCCTTGCGATGCAACAGGCGGACGCTGACATTCAACAGCGACGAATCCCCGTGAGGTATTTAGAGTTCTGTATCGGCCTGCGGTTATTGGAGCCTATCACAGCTCCAAAGCAATGTGGCCCGATATGTGCCCTGTGAAAGAAACTGCTTTAGTTGAACTTTATTTTTCCCGCCTATCCAACCGATCCTCGCAGAGGCAAATCTCCGCGGCAGAGTTGCGGGAAGAACAACTCAAATCACTCAGCGGTCGAGTATGTCGCATCCGAAGTAATCGAATTTGTCTATTTTGTCTTCTCCATTCTGCACAACACGTGCTAGCGTGTGAACATACAGTATGCGACCGTTGTGCTCAGGTGTTCGGGGTCCCTGTCTCCGGGAGAGAGTACCGATTCATCATCAAAGGTTGTCTTTATTGTCTCTACCAGAGACCGTTGGTTGTCGATGTTCTTCCGCCAACTATGAGCCCCACTATTCTTGCCATCGACGGAGGGGGTGTTCGCGGGGTTATACCATTGGAGTTCCTACTACTAGTGCAGGAACACCTGCACCCGTGCTCGATCCAAGACGTAGTAGCTCTTGCGGTTGGCACAAGCTCAGGTCAGTTAGGCACCTCATAATGCACCAATGCCATTTTCAATTCCAAAATCCTGACCAAAGATTTCACAGGGGGTCACATTGCCCTGGGGTTATTCACGATGTCCTGGGATGTGGCTGATTGCTCGGAGCGATTCGAGACCTTGGCACGTCGGATTTTTCGCGAAAGACGCCCTTCTTTGTTATCTCTGCTGCTTGGTCACATACCTGGTGTCAAATCAGTCCTCGGAGAAATGGCTAGATGGGTCCAATGGCTCCTACATGACAGCTGTTACGATTCACGGGTCTTCGATGCTGCCCTGAAAGGGGCTTTTGGAGAGGATCGTCGTATTTTTTGTCCATCACGGGAAGACCCCCCCGGGGCAAGCCACTCTGGCCCCAAAGTTGGGGTAGTAACCACGAGCATTTCGAGAGATACAAGTGCTTTTGTGATAGGAAACTTCAACGCGTCGCATGACTCTACGGAAGGACGCGGCAAGTCCAACGGTTCCCCTTTGTTCCGTTCTCCTACTAATACGAATAGATTACCGAATAATACGTCCGGATGATATACAGGACGAACCGAAAGTGTGGCGAGCGTGCGTAGGCTTGATTCCCGCAAGCGGCCTGGTGCATGTTAGCGCTAACTTATAATATCTAGTGCCAGGGCCACAGCTGCCGCCCCTTTGTAGGTTAAGTTCATGCATGACTCGCGGTAGTGGGGCTAATCAATTTGATTGTAAAGTTTTTTCACCCCTGCGGACTTGGGAGTTGGCTCCTTTCAGGACGGTGGACTAAAGTACAACTTCGCGGGGGCGATTGCAGATCAGGTTTCCCACCAGATCTGGCCCACAGCCATAGGATCCACGCGAATGTTGTCTTTGGGCACTGGAAAGCCCCAATCGAATGGCCAGACTCCGCATTTCCACCACGTCTTTCGGGACAGCTTCATACGCCGGGGGTTCGATGCGTGGATGTCTACTATGAATACAGATAACGATTGGAAGAAATGGAGAGATCATTTGAGTGATTCAGTCAAGGGAGACAGCCACCGCTTGGATGTGTCTCTCGGAGATACACCTCATGCAATTGATGCAATCGACGCGATAGAGGACTATCGCAATCTTGTCATCCTCCAGATTGGCAGCGGGCGAATGGCCCGGGAGGCGGCAACCACAATGTTGATCTCTAACTTCTTCTTTGTCGTTGGCTCATTGCCAGAGAATACTGCGACCCCATTCTGGTGTCATGGGTCAGTGCGCTGTAAAGGGCCAGCCCGAAAGGTTGTATTAGCTTTGGAGCATCTCTACCCAGATGGGCTTAGTTATGTCTCAGATGGTGGATTGATCGACAGGTTTGCAGGGCTAGATAGTATCTGCCCTTCATGTGGCTGCTATAACAGCCCTATCTCGTTCTTGACCCGCCACTTGGACTACACAGTGAATATCTACTTGCAGAGCTACTCTCAAAAGCGGTGGCGACTTGGCGGCTTCCCAGAAAGCGTGGCGTCATTCGTTTCACGACAAGGCCTGCAATCTCCATTTGGTCAAGATGATCATGGCTACCCCTGTCGAAAGCCATGCCCTAGCTGTGACATTGTCCCAAGCCCCATCAAGGGTACAAGACGCAGGCGCGAATCAAGAGGCTCGGGAGATATTGGCCCTAGGAAACGCGCACTAGTGTAATACATGTCGAATCTGTACAGAGCAAACTCAAAAGCCGTAGGATATAAATCTCTCATTCTTGCCGTCGATGTGAAATCCGTTGCCTCTTTCTTGTTCCGAAATCTCTTGTTAGGTGATAGTCGAAGCTATGGGCGGTCCTGATCCTAACAGGAACCCCCGAATAAAATTTAAAAGCCGTTCTCAGACATTAAAAACCAAAGCTCATGAGCTTGCAAAGCTCTGCGGTGCTAATGTCTACCTCCTTATCGATCATCCTCAACGAGGAACATATGTTTATAAATCTACCGATGGTAAATCATGGCCTCCTTGCGACGAGGTCCTGGTGAGTCGGACGAGGCCTAGTAGACCCACCCTCAAACTAAGAGACTTGCAGGAAAAGCACTATCCCAGTCTAGAACGCCTTGATTTCCGCAAAATGGAGGTCAGTCTTGACTCCAGCAAAATGGAAAGAGAGCAGAAGAACCATGAGAGCGATCTAAATCGGCTTACTCGGTATTTCGCTAGCCGGTTAGAGCATTTTCAGTCGTTAGAGGATGTCTACCGGGATCTGGATCCTGCCGGGCTTGTCGCCGATGACGAAGCTTTGGAGAATATACATCGTGAACTGGATCATAATAGATAACCTGCGCTCTTTCGTGATAACAGAAAACATCAGTTGTCTGTCTGTAAGGTAGTTAGAGGAAACAGGTAGAATGACTAAGCCGATTTTAGGTTTTTGACTTACAAGTTGGGTTGCGAGCCGTTTCAGGTGCGGCAGGCAATCTAGAAAATAAAAGCCCGCTCTTTCTGCGATAACTCACTCTAGTCACCAATCGAAAAATGGCAACTCAAGTTCCGGATACTCAAGATCTCGGGTCATCTTATGAGTCCCACGAGTCTCCATACGTTCGGATGATTGTGGAAGCGGACGAAATCCCCTGGAAGTACAATATCCTGGCTAGTGCAGCTAATTGGATTCTTCTTGCGGGTTATCTAGTGGTGCCTGGTACTTTTACTTCTCTCCAAAAGTCCGACACAATCCGCAATGGGCTCGCAGACAATGAAGCGGGAGAGTTGATCCTAAATACTATCCAAAATCCTCCTCTTCTTGCGCTGGCATGTTTGTTCTTTTTCACAGGCTTGGCGGTGATGGTAGGGCTATTTTGGAAATATCGTGGAAATTATATTTGGATTAATAATCGCATTCTGATGTTGGTATAGAGCTCCACTTCGAAGGGAATGTCTACTAATTCCGTCAGTCCCACGCTCTTGAATGCATTCGCCGGTCTTCTTACTACTTTTGTAAGTCTTTATACAGCGCACGGCGGCGGTTGGTCTATCATGGCTGTTTTGACTGTGATTGCATCTGGTCTGTCTGTGGTCTGCTCTCTACTTGGACTTTATATACAACGGCGGAAACTGGTGAGACTGAAACGGGATCATAATCGGATGTTTCCTGGCCCTGATCACCATCGCAATGTCTAATATTCCCCGCTTCGTTATTCTTAGAAAGTATTCGGAATTGAGCAAGGTATGGAGTAGGGGCAAAAGCCCCGCCGGATATAGCTAGATAGGCAGCATAAAGCTCGAAAAATACGGTTGACTTTGAAAGTACAAAATTGAAAAGTCTCCAAACCAGATAATCTTCTCCTCTTTCTATGAAAAGACGCGCAAGTACATAATTGTATCTAGATAATGAGGGATCAAATACCAAGTCCGACTCTCTGGGTCTACTTGCTGCAAGAACGCATGCTGTATACCATGAGCATTGTTGGCCTGAAGAATATTTCACGGGATCCGTACCTCGAATAAGTAGGAATAGGATGCTGAGCTAACATGCTCTATAAAGTGGATCGCGTACTTAGACAGCTTATGACCAGATTGTTTGGCCCTGCCTTGTTTCTCAGATCCCCGTGGATCATTGAGTTGGATCAATAGTAACCCAACCTTTTCACGGTCTAGATCCATCGATTTGTGACCGTCATCAATCATGCTGTCTCCAATGTTTGCTAGCAATCTTAGTTTGTCGTCTGTAACGATACCGGCCACTGCTTACCTATTTTAACGGCCCCATCGGAACATAATAAAATATTATCACCATTGATATTCCCATGGCCTATCTGAAGCTGTTCATGGATATACTCGAGACCTCTGAGAACACTCCTACAGATGCTCGAGAGATCGGCCTCGCTTAACCGTACAGCGGGGGTTAAGCTGACTTGCGAAAGATTGACTGCAACCCCATAGTAGTTGTAAGCTAAATAGATAGCAGTGCTATCGTAGAAAGCCTCTATCAGCCCCACTAAATTTTCGTGGAATGCAACTTGTAGTTTGGTGGGGCTAATCTGTGATTCACTGGTTTTTCTTTTCTTGATCAAGACAGTTGAGAACCCAAAATAGTTGCCAAGGCTTAGCCATCCCGAACCCGCTTGGTCAATCTTCCAATTCAGAGCATACTTTTGGGAGGGATGCCCGACATGGAGAAAGCCACGTCTAGATAGTATTTTAGTGTTGAGAGACTGACGGAAAAGGCGAAGGAAAACACACCTGGCTGGGATAGGGCAGTCATCATCTTCCGCCGAGAACGCACTGTTTAAATCCTCAAGCTGATTCATCTTTGACACGATGGGATGGTATTGTGGCTAAAATAGACATGATAATTTGACGGCTTTAATCTCTTTATGGGCGTCAGCCGAGGGGGAATCCAGTGATTCACTCCCTTTCGATTTGGCACGTGACTCATGGAACTGTGGTGGGGATCTCCCCCATCACAGTGGGCCAACTGACCACTGGACCGTGGAAAAAGTGAGAGCTAGCCCCACTGAGTGGGTCCTCGATATTAAGGTAGGCTGCAGACAGGAAAGCACTGTCGCAGGCACGAAAACACTGTCGCAGGCACAAAAATATTGTTGCGCACATGAACTCACCGTTGCGGACATGAAAATACCGTCGCGGTCATAAATGGATCTCAGGGAACCGAAGCAAGAGTTCCGCTTGAGTATTTCCGACCTTTGCTAAAGCTGGAACATGGTCTCCACGTAATGTTGGGGGGTTCTTTTCGCCGTTCAACCACACAGACACTCGTCACAAAACCTCAACATTAGCCTTAGACAGCTAGGCTATGCACTCGGGCCATACTTTCATAGTTTAAGATTAGAATGTTTTTACCGTCGCTCAAGGACTGCCAGGAGGGGAATAGGAAATGTAACTAGAATGTATAAATACATATAATGCTGATAACTGCCGGTTACATGGATGAGTCTCTGTTTTCATCAAAAAAATGAAATTTCCTACTATCACCCAATTTCCAACTACGCCGGAGGCAATCTACGGCACAGTCCTCAGTCTTACCATTCTCGCATTTGTGATGTATAATCTTACTATTCGCACTTATTCATTCCTATCAACTTCGCCATTGATATCTTCACGCATTCGACCATTCTTATTTCGCCATATAATCTATGCACGGTTTAATTGGCCCTTCCTGGGGTCCAGATCTACCTCAAGGACCCAATTAATATTCATGATGCTTTATTTCGCCTGCACTGGGATCTGCAATGTCGTTCAGGTCCACTCGGTTGAAGAGTCGGGAACGAGGGCTGCGAAGCTGTCACTCATCAACCTGATTCCGATGTTTCTGGGTGGTGGTTACGAGTTCGGGGCTCGGCTTCTCGGGATTTCCCTTCGTTCCTATGGGTTCCTTCATCGCTCATTTGCGTTAGTGGCGCTAATTGAGGCAGTTATTCATATCATAGTAGTTGCTCGGACAAAGCTGGTCTCTTGGGCAGATGAGCTCCAGTTCTATGGACTTCTTGTAAGTTCATTAGTCTTAACGAAGCGAGTGCCAATGCTGAAATCTAGTACGGGCCTCATGTATGTTCTTGGCTTTGGCTGTTCTGCCTTTTGTCAAAAAAAGGGTCTACGAAGTATTCCTCATCACCCACATGGGATGTGCGGTGGCAATGGTTTACTCACTTTGGCAACACACCCACTCGATTCAAGGGGGCATTTGGATATTCCCCATAGCATATACATGCACATTCACCATAACAGGAGCCTTACAGCTTAGCCGCATCATCTATCGGAATGTGGCTTTCAGAAGGAGCCATGTTCGGTTGAATTTAGAGCCTCACATTGGCGATGTTGCATTAATAACGTTGTCCTTGCCAAGGCCATGGGCCGTGCATGCTGGCCAGCGCATTAACTTAGGTATTCCCCACGTGGGAATCTTTTACCTTTTTCAAACACATCCATTCGCAATTAGCTGGTGGGAAAACGACATACAAGGGCAGGCGGTTTCCGTCTCAATATTACTTCGTCCGCGTTCCGGTTTCACAAGAAGGATTCTCGATCGCGTTGAGCCGAACACAGAATGTTCTGCTTGGATCGATGGTCCTTTCGGCCCATCTTCCGTCAATTGCAAGTTAGCTGGCAAAGTTGGTGACTACGGACATATATTTATGGTCACCACTGGAATTGGCATAGCAGCTCAGTTGTCTTATATTAAGGAGCTTTTGGACGGTTATGATAAGGCACAAGTATCAACCCAAAGGATATCACTGGTCTGGGAGTTAGATAAGATAGGGGACTGGGAGAGCGCGCGAGACTTACTACAAATCCTGGTGGAGCGAGATAAGGGATACGTCAGTTCTCGCTTCATTCTTTCAAGAAAGTCATTTACTAATGTTGCCGCAGATGCTTCGAGTCTCTGTTTATGACGCTTTGCACACCAGGTCAGAAACCGAAGTCGAGCATATCGGGCATAACGGCCTCATCAATGTGCATAGTGGCCGCGCGAACTGGAAGGAGCAATTAGACCGCGAGCTAGTGAATCAAAGAGGAAAACTCTTGGTGTCAGGTTCGATTTCAACCTTAATCAGGTTCAAGTATAAAGGAGTGCCTAACATGAAGTCAAAGTTTCTGCACAGGATCTAGTGCGGCATGAAGTCCGCAATCTGGTTAGGTCTCGCGTGAATAAGGGAGTGGAGTTATTTGAAACTGAATTTCAACCTTGGGGGCAAACTGGAAGTTTACGAGCTTGTTTGAAGCCATGAGTGTGGACCTAGGACCAGGATGCGCAATGACACAGAAGCTTTACGAGTATCTCCTTGAGGCGACTTTCTTAGATAGTCCATCGTTTTCCAGCATTTTTCGTTGTGGAGTCCGGTGGGGTACTGTAGCAAATGATTCTGGCCACTTCTTTAATTATATACTATAATTATTATTCTCCCACTTATTGTGCTACACCGAAGATGATATATGGGGTTCTCTCAGCTATAGAGACACCTCACAAGTGATGACCAGTAATACCGCAGGGGGAGACTCCCGCAGGACTGCGGACTCCTGCAAGGCGACTAACTCTTGCAGGAATGCTTCCAATTCTCGGCTTAAAGTCAGTACCCCCGCAGGACCAAGGACTCCTGTAGGACTAGAGACTCCCGCAGGACTGGAGACCCCCGCAGGACCAAGGACTCCCGCAGGACTAGAGAATACCGCAAGACTGGAGACTCCCGCAGGACTAGAGACCCCCGCAGGACTAGAGAATACCGCGGAGACTAAGGACGTCTCTAGTCCTTTAGTCCTGCAGGAGTCTCTAGTCCTGTAAGAGTCCCTAGTCCCGCAGGATCAGTAAAACCACTGACTAAGCCGAGAACTGGAAGCACTCCTGCGAGTTAGTCGTCTTTCAGGAGTCCACTGCGGGAGTCTCCGATCTAGAACACGCACGTATCGAACAGGCGAAGAGGCTTCGCACGCCCTACAGCCTCCGATTCAGCCTGTAGAGTGTGTTCAAATACCATCGCTGGTTGAAGTTGAACCGGTGACTTTGCCACGTCCACCAGTCAATTAAGACGACTGACTACACCGAAAACCGGCTCCTGCGGGAGTGACTTGTTCTGCAGGAGTCCGCCTTCCCTGGCCTCACCCCGAGCTTGAAAAGCTCTCTGCCGTGTTTGGCATTCTCCCAGGCATTCTCCCAGGCTGTATGACATTCGCCTCCCATCGGCGACGAATGATGGGCTCGGTGGTCGCCATCAGTGTCCGCAGTGAGTTTTCTACATTTAAACCGGGGTATAAATATATATCATGTAGTTGAATGTTGATTTTATGTTATCTTTGCTAGAATTCTGTAAGGTTGGGAGATACGGCTCTAGTTTGTTTTGTCTGGTTTCAATTCAGATTCTGCGCCTCCTATATTGGCCAAAATGACGATTCAGGGTGGAATGAATAGCTGATATAGGACAGTTGTCATGCCTTGGATCTCTTGTCCATTGGTATTCCAGATGCTTATTCATGGCGCCCACTAACATGACTCCCAATGCGAATTCCTAAAGGCAATGTTTCGAAATAGTGTCGTTTCAAACTCCACGCTCCCCCAGGGTTGGCAAGATGCAGAAATTCCTCCTCCGGTAAAATTAGCGATGCTATATAGAAAAGCCAAGAAAACTAACCTTTACTAACTGCTCGATAGTTGTGTCTTCCTTGGTTTTTTGAACAAATGAATGCGCCAGCCCTGAAAGAGGGGGTATATCGACGTCGTGGCTTGAGTCACGAATTGAGGCGGGACGATCGCTCAGGAACACCACAATCGACCCAATGTCTTTAATATCTTTCTGAATCGTGTTGGAGGAGTGCTTATCCAGTAAGCATTTGCCAATGTTCGCTTCTCGTGATTAGCAATATTCCAATCATGGGGAGAGGACATACCGAGTTTGACTTCGCCTTGCCAAGTAAGAAGAATATTGCTGAAGTCTAGCAATCCATACCCAGTTTTCAACGCCGAATGGATATATTTAAGTCCTTCTAGGATCTCTCTGCAGACTGTCGCTATGTCTGCTTCACTGAACTGAACTGTACCTGCAACACAACCGAGACTGATTGCTAAGTGCTCATACTCATAGACCAAATAAAGTTGCTCTCCAGATAGAAAGTGATCAATCAAGGATACCAGATTCCTATGACTAGCAAATTGCAAGCCTCGAAGAGATCGCGAATTTCGGGCTCCGTGGTCTTTGATCAGACAAATGGGTAAGTTCTCAGTGTCTTTCAACGCTATGACTCCCGGCCCAGCCTGATCAATATTATAGGATTTATGATACTTATTCGGAGAGATTTTCTTGGAATAGGCCACGGTCGCGCTTTTCTCACTTGCTTTAATAGGAACCCCCATTCGATATGCAGGATTCTTTTCGAGCACCTTTATCGGCGGGCTTGCTTGTACCCCAGTGTTATTGACATCTTTTGCTCCTCGCCACAATTGATTTGGTAGAATAGTATCTCGCTTCGTGTTTAAGTCCATTTCGTAAACTCTGTCTCGCGTCTTCGGGCGGTTTAAATCAAAGGTAGGAGAGTGACGGTTGCTACACGCACTTTCCACCGGAGGGTTAGCGATGATTTATACGGAAACCCGGTGTCGTGTTTCAGGTCTAAGTTTATTAGTTTGTCGTTCCTTGTTTCGTAATTCCAAACACATATTTTGATAGCCACCGGTATTTTGCATTATTACCACCGCTAACCAGGCGGCTTAGCCGTGTCAGTGAACCAAAATAGTGTCGCAGCCCTAGTTAAGACCCGACTCTGCCGCTCACCCAGAACCCAACAAAATGGACGCCTCCGACAATCCTCTCGGACACCGCACCAATATCCTCGCCGCCCAAAGGCTTCAGTTTTACCAGGGATGTGTGATTATTGAACTCCACCGCTTGAAATTTGAACTAAATTCAGTCCTTGGATCCCGGTCATTGGATGAACGGAACGTGGCGCGAATTCACAAGATTTTTGAAATTGAGGGTTGCGGCAACCTTGAGCCGGAACACAGAGTTGCTGCGCTGATAGACCAGGAAACTTTGTCAAGGGCGCTTTTGCTATCAGATCTCTCTCGGGAGTCCCTCTTAGACCCAACAAATCAGCCACTGCTACTCCTTGAAGGCGATGTACAATTGATATGTGTCTATGGGAAACACCGCTTAAAGGCTGCAGAGTTGTTTGGGGAGAGAAGATGGCTAGTAGACCTCTATCTTGATGGTATGTATAGATTCAGCTCTGTGTTGAAATGGCTCTGAACGGGATTATAGCGATTCCTTCTGAGGCTCTTACTCAGCTTAGAGAGGAGTCGGCAAAAAGTCTTGACCTTACTGATGGTGAGATTTATCGCACACTGAGGCTATACCAGATTTCCCAAAACAGTGCCCAGGAAAGGAAATGGCGAGCAAAGCTGAAATCTGACGGCCGGCGTCAAGACATCCGGCGCTTACAGCGCGACACAGCTCTTCTCGAAAGTCTGGATAGACTCCTGCCATTTGTGGGTTTATGGAAGCCCATAAAGACAACGCAAATTGAGAGAATGCTCGGACTAAAGTGTCCAGAGGTAGCGTCATTTTTATCTCCTTTTATGTCACTCGCTAATTAGCATAGCTCTTACACCGTTACTTAAGCCATATACACGAAAGATGGTCCCGAATTTTCGAGGGAGAAGATGCATCATTTGTGGACCCAACTTCTGTCCACCTAGTTGAAGGATTGATGCCTCAAAACTCTTTAGAGGATCGCCGCCGCATTTTGAATCTTGTAGAGTCGCGACAGATATTTGCCCTTGTTACTGGAGTTAGCCAACGTCAGGCTATGCGAGAACGTCTTCTCTCCACACCTGGGAGGATCATATCCTTGAACACACTGACTCAAGATACCCTCTTTCTTGAGGAACCAGCAAAAGCACTCCGTCACCTCTGTCCAAAGTTCACAGGAAGCTTCAGACAGGTTATGCTTCGTCACTGGAGCATAGATGGAAGTACATTTGAGATTCAGAAATCAGAGCACAAGTTTGGAACCATGCAACAATCGGCAAATTCATTTCCACTCTGCATGATGCAACTTTGGCTTTTTGCGTTCAGACATTTCATCCATCAACAGCGTCGCGCGAAAATTGATCTACATGATTTTGGATGGTCCACCGAGGATCACAGCCTGAGAAAATTAGCAAAATTGGCTGAGCGTCTAGGATTCAAAACGGAAGAGATCACCGCCCTGGCAAATGAAGACATATACAAAAGCATTGCTAAAGGGTTTATTGAGTCACTATGTAGAGAGGAATTCTACATAATCGAAGAGCGTCGAGTTCAATATCTGTCAGGCCAGCTGCACAAAATTCTGCGCAATCTTCCAAGATACTCGGAAGAAGATCTCGATGCCGTGGAATTTACGACGATCAACCCCGAAGCAGCGGCTACAAACAGGTTTAACTGTCCAACGCGAGACCAACACGATCAGCAACGAAAACATCTTTTTCTAGAAAAGGTCTTTGGTCAAAGTCAACCATCTGCACAATATCCAACTTCCCTTGGCGTGACAAGAGAAATTTTGTACTGTTTCTTTGGCGACATCCAGACAATGATTTCGAGTCAGACAGACACGGTCTCAGAAGGTTATACAGAGCAAATTAGTCTTCAGCCTAATCAGGGAACATTGATAGATGCTCCCACCGCGCTAAATCCTATCATCAGCCGTCTCGAAGCCCTGGTGGAAGAAACCGAACCTAATCTCGATATTATTATGACAGAGCAAATAGAAACAAACGAGGTCCCGCCGGACCAGTCCTCCAGTCGGTATTCTCGAAGTCCTGATACGCGTCGAAGTCCTGATGCGCGTCGAAGTCCTGATTTGCGTATCATAACGAGGGACAGCCCCAGTGAGCCAGTCGAGATGGAAACTTACCCAAGTGGAACACCTGATCCCCCACCGCCTTTAGCCTCAGGCTTCGAAGATCTCTCTTGTATTGGCCCAATGGAGAGTAAAAACTATTTATCTGTGCGCCACAGGATCCCTGAGATTCTTAGGATATGGTTCCAGTCGCAGCGAGAGGTGATAGTTATTTTTCTTTTTGAATTTCGGACGTATTATAAGTTGAGCACGGAAGGTGGACTTAGCCTGCGATTGCTGTTACAGGACCTTTCCAGAGAGCACATTTTCATACTAATCAATGAGTTCGGCATTGGGACGCCGGATATAAACAAGACTTACGAAGCGGCGATGAAAGAGCGCTTGTTGTTGGTCAGCAGAAGAGAGAACCCAGCTCAAGGGAAAAATGAGGTCGGATTGATCTCACTGGACAGGCTGCAGGAATATGTTTCCAACTATGATATTCAAACAGGAAAGAGAAAGCGAAACATAGACGAGGGGTCTGGCAAGCGTCGTCCTGGGCTAAGCAGACAGTCTTCAGAGGACGACATACGTTAAAAACAAAACAAGCGCAGTCGTTGCTTTTACTTTAGAAGAGCAGAATATATCAGGATATTACAATAATTCTCGAAATCGGCTTGACCGATACTTGATAACGATTACCCCCTAGAGTCCTTAGCGAAGGTCAGACGTAAGGTGGATTTCCACAGATCATATATGAGGGCCGCTTGTACTTGCAGGCGAACCACGGCCCACTAAAGCCGATAGCGTACTTGACTACTGTAATATTGCGCACTCTAAGTCTCTCATTACAATAAATATGAGGCCTACTTCTCTTGTGTATTATTGATCCTTGGGACGACGCATCACAATATATCCTAATACCTTGAATTACAACCCGCAACGAGAATATAGCCTGTCCTAGGGCTTAAGCAAGCTCTGCGTTGTGCAACTCCGCCGCTAAAGAACGTCTTGACAAATTCCTTCTGATTCTCTCTGCCTCCGCGTTCGTTTCAGCCTCGCAAACTATCTTTGCGATCAGCAAACTAAAGTATCGATGCCAACATCGACTTCCACTCCTAAATCGAACATTTATTGCAGCGTCCCGTGTTTTCTTCAATCAAACCCCTTTCATAAACTACCATATTGTTCTTCGGCGATCTCAACCTTATTGGCGTTTCACCGTAAGAACCATGCTGCTGACATTGCATTATACCACTCGATCCAAAATGGTGTCGCAGGCTCATTCCGACCTCCGCAGTACCTCAATCCTAAAACATGACGGCGGGCTAGATCTCCTAGCCCGAACTAACCTTCATTAGGTTTCCTGCTTCCACGGCGCTGCCCCGCCTGCCGAACCCAAAACATGACGGCGACTGGGCTACAAGCCAAATGGTGTTTCGGAACCCAAACCCGCAATGATCGGCGAGTGGTTGTCCGCATGGGATGCGGGCCAAATTAGTGTTGCAGAATACGAAGTAGCCACGAACAAGTTGTGTAGCCAGAAAGGGTATGTGCAGTGTGTAAGGCAAAATAAACCAAAATATATAACCCGCAGATGCCGTATAATATCCTGGATTTCATTCAAAATTTATTCAATTGCTACAGAGATCAAAGAAAATGCGCTTCTCTATCTCTATGTTTCTTGCTAGCGTCTATGTACGCACCTCCTTTGGTGGTACTCTCGAAGTTATCGACTATGATGGCCAATGCCTTATATGGTCTAAGGATAACCATGGCTGCACTGGATATTCTGCATCTTTTGCCAAGCTCGACGGAGATGACTGTTCAAGTAGGCAATTGCTTGATCGAAAATTAAAATATAGTATTGACGAACTTCTAGAGTTGAGCGAAGTCATAAATGGTGTCCGCAAAGACTACTCTGTGCTTAACGTGGACGCTTGCGGCACGGAAAATGGTCTACCAGCTGCATCGATCGAGGTGAAACAGACTGGGCTGGTCACCTTCTTCAATCAGAATGGAGACGAGTCGTCGTGTACGCTGAGTAACGGATTGAAGGTTGGCAGCTTATGCACTGCGTCCGACTATATATCCGAGCCTTCCACGAAGTCATCCTCCGCTCTGGTTTCACCTACAGCTCTGGTTTCACCTACAGCTTCGTCGGCTCTGAATCCGTCCTCTATTTCCCTGCTAACTGTATCTACTTGTGGTTGCTCGGCGGTCTGATTAAGTATAGAGGATATTGTGAAGATAGGCGACATTCTCGGGAACCGAGCATCTCGTTCACTCTCTTGGAAGACTCCCTGTCTTACTGTTATCTTTTAACATTGTTTCCGTTTCTGTACCTTCTGATCTTGACAAATCAAGTATAGTCTAAGAGATATTGACGTTTTCATTTTGTATATGAAGTTCCCTGGAATCGATTACTGATTTAAGCCGTTATAAGTAAACAAGTTATACAACAAATGATTTACAGTATGTCAAGATGAGGAATTGATGTACTGGCTAGTACTGAGGATTTTCAATAAAATCAGTCCATTGATTAAGGCAAGTGTGGCTAAACACTCTTTGGAGTCTGTATCATCCAGTTGCGGTGTATTACGGCGCCATTCTTCCGACCTAACCCGAATACCATACGAATGCTTAGGGAATTGGATAGACGATGAACAGCCTATCCCACAAGGATTTTAGTGGTATTTGACGACTCCTTCCGTTCGACAATTTACTTTATGTATAGTAACCGTTTTTTCAAGTCTGCCGCACTAACCCAAATTGCGTGCCACATCTGATTCGTTCCTAGGGACATCCCTCTTTTACATAGACCTGCGACTATGTCTCAGATTCCTAGGCTGAACGATTAGAAACTGAATAGCACTAGTACATAAAAAGACAGAATATCTCAAGGTGACTAGTTACAGTGCGTCCCGAAACTGGTGAAACCACCTGCACTCTCAGAGAGACTCTCTAGCCCCACTGCAAATAGACCTTAGTCTACATTGAGAATAGCTCCGGAATATCAATATTCCTGCAGAAGTATCAATACCGTGACTTACCCTAATTAAAATACGATTGTTGTCTAATAGATGTATTAGCGACCCAAGGAATCTAGAATTTTCCATAGTTGTTCTCGAGCTTGCCTTGACCACTACACACTGAGACTCTCTCGGCCCCACTGCCAAGATCTTCGCGCAGATCATCAATCGGACTGCCCACAGTAATTTGAGGACCCTTACGTAATAGATTCTTGTATGGTATCTCTTCCTGCAAGACAATAAATACATCGCACGCTGTGCATGTGGGATACACGTTGAGGGTCACTGTACCATTACAGCGGGCCGCAACTTTTTGTTGCCAGTCCAATGAATGATCTGTGCTAAGGTCTTGGCAGTGGGTCCCAGAAAGGGAGTCTCAGTGTGTAATGGTCAAGGCAATTTCGAGAATCACTGTTTGAACGCGCAGTAAGAGAAGTTTTATTTAAGAGGAATCCAGCGCTTGGCAGGGAAACTTGGTAGTTTCCGCGAATCAAACGTGAAGAACAGTACCTGTCCCGAAGCACAACCAATACATACGACCGATGGTGAGACCGCGGAAGTAAACCAGCCACGTGGCCGGTACTCAGGTGGTAACCAGAGCTGATTCTCAGAATTCCAAGTGATCCATGTACCATCGGAACTTATACCCCAACCCTCATATCGCGCGGCTCCCGGATCCATGCTGTTAGTCGGTCCCATATCTCCAAGTAAAGATAAAAGAAGGGTGCCATTACTAGTTTCAAGGTATGAGTTCGTAATGTCGAATAATCTCACAGAGCTGGTTATTCCAACGTTAAGAGTCTGTAGGCACTGGCCGTTGACAACATCCCAGACCTTGATGGTGCGATCCTGGGAAGATGACGCGAGGAACTTGGATTCACGTGAGAAAACGGTCGAGCGGACTAGGTCACTGTGACCTTTGAGGGTTTGTAGGCACAACCCGCTGTTGGCATCCCACACCTTCACGGTGCGGTCTCTTGAAGCTGAGGCGAGGAGCTTGGAATTATGAGAGAAAATTGCTGAGTTGACGACGTCGCTATGGCCCTGGAAGGTCTGTATGCATTGACCGCTGCTAATATCCCACACGTTGATGGTGTGATCGTCTGAGGCTAAGGCGAACAGCTTGGAATCATGTGAGTAGAGAGCCGAACTGGCTATATAGTTATGGCCCTTAAAGGTCTGTAAGCAATAGCCGCTGCCAGTATCCCATAGCTTGATGGTGCTATCCCATGAAGAGGAGGCGAGGATTTTGGAATTGCGAGAGAAGGCGACTGATTTGACTCCTTCCCTATGGCCCTCTAGGGTCTGTAGGCACTGACCGCTGCTGGTATCCCACACCTTGATAGTGCGATCGTCTGAGGCCGAGACGAGGTGCTTGGAATCATGTGAGAAGATAGCCGAGCTGACCATGTCGCTATGGCCCTCGAGGGTCTGTAGACAAACCCCGTTGCTGACATCCCATATCTTTGTAGTGCGATCCCATGAAGACGAGGCAAGGAGCTTGGAATCGTGGGAGAAGACGATTGAGTTGATAAGATCACTATGACAGTCGAGAGTCCCTCGGCACCCGCTGCTACAGACGTCCCACACCTTGATAGTGCGATCCCAGGAAGCTGAGGCGAGAAGCTTGGATTCATGGGAGAAGACGACCGATTTGACTCCTTCCCTATGGCCCTCGAGAGTCTGTATGCACTGGCCGCTGGCCGCATCCCACACCTTAATCGTGCGATCCCACGAGGACGACGCGAGGAGCTGAGAGTCATGGGAGAAAGCTGTCGAGCTGACCATGTCGTTATGGCGGTCTAAGGTCTGTAGACACTGCCCGCTATCGGCATCCCATACCTTGACGGTGCGATCGTATGAGGCTGAGGCGAGGAGCGTGGAATTATGAGAGAAGATGGCCCAGTGGACTAAGTTGCTATGACCGTCGAGAGTCTGTAGGCATTTACCGCTGCTCCTATCCCACACCTTGACAGTGCGATCTAGAGAAGCCGAGACGAGGAGCTTGGAATCATTGGAGAAAAAGGTAGAGCTGACCGTGTCGCTATGACCGTCGAGGGTCTGTAGGCATTGGCTGCTGTTGGTATCCCATATCTTGATAGTGCGATCGCTTGAAGCTGAGGCGAGGAGTTTGGAATCGTGGGAGAAGGCGGCTGACTCGACTATGTCGTTATGGCCCTGGAAGGTCTGTAGGCATTGCCCACTGCTGACATCCCATACCTTAACGGTGCGATCCCATGAAGCCGAGGCAACGAGCCGAGAATCATGAGAGAAGGTAGCCGTGTTGACCATTTCGCTATGGCCCTGGAATGTCTGTAGGCATCGGCCGTTACTGGTATCCCACAGCTTGATAGTGCGATCAGCTGAAGCGGAGGCGAGGAGATGGGAATCATGGGAAAAGACAACCGAGTTGACCCTGTCCTTATGACCCTCAAGGGTCTGTAGACATGCGCTCCAATCCTCTTCCATCGTGTTTTTTCGACTTATCCACGCTGGTCCTTGTTCTTGAAACTGCATCCTCGTTATGCTGCTAACCGGACAAAATACTAGTCCCGAAGCGTATGCTTGAAGTGGATAGTGCTCGATTGCCATTTTATGGTATAAGATAAACCGGCATGCATCTCGAACTCTATCAATAAGTTGTGAATTCATCTGTGTCATCTAAGGGAATATTATCAGAGTCGTGCTTTGAACTATACGAGTAGAAACAGACCTGGAGCAAATTTTCGAGCTTTAGTATCGAAGCTACTCCCCCTGATAAGTTCCGTGACAGGCTAAGAGCCTCGAGCCAATGAAGGTAGTGATTGCGGAAGAAAATGCCAACTGGGCCACTGTCCTGTAGGTCTCCTATCGCATTCTTGTTTGGAGAGCATCTACAAAGGTGATCAACCCAGTAAATACACGCGTAATCTATTGCGGCTAGTGGATCTGGATCTGGCTGGTTGACCTGCTCGATTGGACAGCCTGGGTGGACGAGGCTATAGATGTCGCGTCGTAGTGTCCGCGCCATAGCGCGTAAAGACCTTGAAAAAATAGAATAGTGTACAATGTCTTCTCCGCCGGGAAAAATCTCTGCTTCTTGAAGGAGAAAGTCCTTGGCTGACTGGTGAACTAGAGAGATCGTGCGTCCTCGGATTGTTAGGAAAGAGCCACAAAGCCCTATGATCTCTTCTAGAGACTCATAGGCTTCTGCATAATCGTGTGCAATGTCTTCCGGTAAATCGATACAAGACATTAATTCGTCAAACGTGATAGGGCGGTAAACGGTCGTCATGACTCCAAGAAGAGACTTGCAGAGTTCAGCATCATCCAGTCCGCGGATTTGGTTCAACATTCGCTTGTAAAGCTCGTCAAGACCAGAAGGGAAATCTTGTAGTTTCTTTCGAACGTGTCTCTTCGAGACATGAGTAAGCTCCTTGCAAACCAAGGCCACCCAGAGGAAGGTACCATGTGCGTTGGACGACAAATGTTGGAACACAGCATCACGATTTTCATTGTTATATTTCTTCTTTTCAGCCAACTTCTGAACCTTGTAATTAATGAAGATAGCGACAGCCTTAGCGACGGATGTCTCGTTCAATTCCAAACATAGCTTTGTCTTCTGTGAAAGCGTATCAAGTGTCTCTTCGATAGTTGGCCAATTGCGGCTCGAGACAATCCATTTGATATGTGGGTATGCCGATGATTTCTGGGCGACAAATTCAAGAAGTCGATATAAACCCATAGTGCATTCGTCGAGAGCGTCGATGATTAAATACGTTGTCCGTAATAGTGGGTCCTCGAGGATACTAGCGAGGATTTCCGACAAAGCTTCCCACGCATTGACATCCTCAAAGACCTGCTTCCCAGCCTTGTCATACTGTTTCCGTACATGGGAGATGAGGATTGGCTGCTGGTCGACCATCATAGATATAAGGCCTCGAAGGACCGAAGTCGCGTGGTTGATCCGCACGTCGGTGGCCTGACAGAAAAAGAAGGAGACAGCGTGCGTTTCAGGAGCGGACTTCGTGAGCTCGTCGATGATTCCACACAAGAGCATTGTTTTACCCTTCCCAGGGTCCCCTTTAATCCACAGCAGTTGACTGTGTTTCTGATAGCGCCATCGTATGAAATCAGCATGATCGAGGATCCAAGTATATGCATCTTTGAGTAGTCCACCTTTGTCCGTCTCGATACGATACTTGTCATGACGAGGATTAGTCGTCTGCAAATCCCGAAGGCAGGCTAGGTTTGCTGATTTTTCAAGTTGCTCTGGGACAGAGATATCCAATAAGTTCGTATATCCCTAGCATGGCTTCGGGAAAACCTACCAGTTGGGGGGTGAAACTGTGCAGTGATATGGCCACTATTTTGTCCGATTTGAACTCCAGAGTTCGTTCCACTGATAGAGATAGACGCCATAGCCATAGCGAGATAGGCGGGATAGCAGTGAGATGGATGTGGTAAAACACACGGTGAAGCGCAAGCCAACAGTCTAGCCCCTCTAACAGGTAGCCCTTCATGCGAAGAAATCGGAAGTTGGAAAAAGAAATATTGTTGGCCGCGTCTCTCTGGTCAAGATCCGAGGAAAGAAGCTGCCTCCAAGAGAAGGGTTAATGAATGATTCAACTCAGCCCCGTGGAAGGTGGGGTTAGCCCATGGAAGGTGGGGTAGGCAGTCCGTCAAATTGGGAGTCTACGAGACTACTCCTGATACGGCACGTGATTTCCATTCATAGAAAATGAAAGACCAGGTGTGAAGTATTTGGGTCAACTAAAGAGATCTGTTTCAAACTTAGCTCATGTAGCTGTACTACATTATCTCAATAGTCCGGCCTGCGTGCCGGAAGTGGCCCTCTGCACTCTTCTCCCTTGCACCGACGACATCAACACACCATTCGAGGAAGGTATCAAATCCTTGGTCGGGACTTTCTGAGTAGGAATGCCAATTTCGCCGAATGAAGGCTTTCAACTCGGCAAAGAGCTCCTCAATAGGATTCAAGTCGGGAGAGTATGGAGGCAAGTACACCAGCTTTACCCCGGCGTTCGAACACATCCTTTCTATTTGGTCAGAGTGATGAAAGGATGCATTGTCCATGACTAACACGGATTTTGGCTCTGGCCACCTCCCACACTGCTGGAGAAGCTGCTCTATAAAATCCTCAAAGATGGATGCATCGGTTGAGCCTTGGAATACTCCAGACAGAACAACACCATCTTGGGCATAGGCAGGTAGTATCTGATATCGCTGATCACGATGGAATTTAGACACTTGAACTGGCGCTGTACCCAGTCCGCCTGAAGCCTATCCTCTTATCACATCCAGACTCATCCACAAAGACAAGGTGGTAAGACTTGAAGTCTGAGATATAGTGAGAGTATTCGTCACGAAGCTCTAGGTTGCGCTCTTGAGCCTTAATACGGGCAGTCTTTTTTGACCAGCTTTTGGACGCAAGGGCACGGCTGATGCTCGATTTCGTTGCTTGAAGAGCGAATTCGTCCCATAGAAAGATCGCCATCTCCTCTAGGTATAAGGTAGGTTTTTCAAGCAGGTGATCGCATAAAGCCTCTAGCATGACTGGAGTGATGCTACGTGGCCGTCCGCCTTTATTAGGCGGTGCTTTGACGCTGCCAAACATCTGTATATTGGAAGAGATTCTCAGGATGGTACTCCTGTGGCAGCCAGCAGCCTCAGCCATCTCCGATACAGATAGTTCCCCACTGTGGATCATGTCATAGATAAGCTCATGCGTTGAAGGGGCTAGGTTTGGCGCCATCTTGGTTCGGCCGCTTGTGATTGAAGGTTAAAGATAGCCTCTTGTTTTCGTGGTGGGGTATGGAGGTGTCGAATGTATTTTATTTACAAGCGAATACATGCTTGAAAGTACCTTGTAATATACGTAAGTAGAAATACATGTCGGACTAACAGGGATACTCCGGAAAATTCCAAATATAGATTAGTGTCTCTCAGCGGTGGGGCTCTAGGATCACTCGAAGAGTGTAGGTTGTTGCACCAGTTTCGGGACGTCCTGTACAGGGCCCTATTCTCGAAATTGCCTTGAGACTGTCTTTCTTGGCCGGGAGCCCGACTGCCAAGGTCTTAGCACAGATCATTCATTGGGCCCGCAACAGAAAGTTGCAGTCCGCTGTAATGTGCCCCTGAGCTAGTACAGCGACCATCAACGTGTAACCAACACTGAAAGTGTACGACGTATTCTTCCGGAAGGAGAGATACAATACTGTACAAGGTTTCATTACCCAATTGATGATCCACGTTAAGGTCTTGGCAGTGGGGCCAAAGGAGTCTCAGCGTGAACTGGGCAACACAATTTCGAGAATCCCTGTACTGCAGTCTTCCAATTTTCCTTTCCATTGTTAATCTGAACTTTGCAAGATACCTGATTACCTATTTTGTGGACTAAATACAGCAACAAAACAGCTCAATCATACATGCCAGCAAAGCTCCAAAAGAAAAACCCACCCCAAACCATGCCGCTGTAAATGTGTGGTCCCCCAAGTTTGCAAAAATTCCAAATCTTTGCAATATTGCCTTGATTGCGCCGGTCATAAGCCCGTAAATGACGGTAGTGCTTATTGTTGCAGCCATAATGAAAATTGTAGCCAGCTACACCACGGTCAAAAATTATCATTAGCTTCGTTGGGAGCGTGAACATACCAGATGGGAGATAATGAGAAATATCCTTCCCCATGAAAACATCAAAGTAGTGATTCCAAAGATAATGGTTGCAGACGAGAATATGAGTCCAAGAATATTGGCTGAAATGGACCATCGAGCGATAGACTGATATCCACCTAAAGCTTTGCTTCCGATACCAGGGATCAGGGCAGATACTTCGGGGGAAGTCTTGCCAAATAAATCGGTAACGTTGAAGGAAAATGAGGTACTTGGATTGGAACAATAGGTGGCCTTATCATCATGTCCTTCACAATACCCTAACAGTCCGACAGAGTAGTAGCCAGGGAGATTAGATTTAAGACCACTAGAGATCTCTTGTATAGAATTGTTGACCTCACTCGCTGCCGTTTGGGCGGCTGCAGAAGCCTGTGCAACACCAGTCTCTGCAGAGCTTATAACATTACCTCCTGTGCTCGTGATTTCCGATGTGGCCGTAGCCGAGTCCAGGCCGCGGACCGAGATCTCTCGGCGAAGAGTGAAGTCAATAGTAGAGAACGAAGACAAGTTCACCTGTAAATGCTCAGTTTAATTCTCAAAAAGCTGTCGCGTTATATGAACCTTCATGAAATATAAGTCACTAGGAGAAGAAGTAGACGTGCATCCAGAGAACACAATCGCTAAGCAAATCAAAGAACCGGTAGACAAGGCCAAGGGAAGGCATTTTAAGACTTGCCCCAACATAGCTAAATCTTATGACGTTAATCCGTTAGTGTGCAGTCTCTGTAAGGAAAGCAATCCGTGTTTCTAGCCGACTAAATCGGCTAACGATGGGAGGCAGCCTTTTTAAATATCTTTGATAGATCCCACTCGTTGCGAGTCTACTAGGAAATCCTTGTCCTCTGAATGATCATTAGAGTAAGAGACGACAACCAAACTCGCCCCAATTTTCAAGTCTACAAAGTAGCAGGCGACAAAATCATGTCGGCGGGAAAGGATTTGGTTCATTAGAGGCCTTGTCAGCGCGGGGTCAGTCTCCACGTACACGTTTTAGTGTTCTACTGCCTTCACAATTAGGGGCTGCAATTCCTTCTTCCGACTAGGGCCAACCACACAAAGCAATAAAAGACCTAAAAAGAACTTTGAACATGTATCCTCCCCCTGCATAAAAATTTGCACTGTTTAGTTAGTGGTACAAAAAGCTACCCATGGAAAAGCAGGTCGCTTGGCCAAGTTTTCTTGATTTTAAGGCGGATTAACTTTGCTACTGTTACTATAGGCCAACAATAGTGTCGTAGTTTCTTGTGTAGAGGAACTGTGAACCACGCCCAAGTCGTTGGAAAATTTACAATCCATAGGGCCTGCGACACCGTTTTAGTGTCGCAAAGTTATATTGTGGCTTTTGATCATTCTCGAAATCGCCCTGACCAATACACGTAGAGAAACGATTTTCTGACCTTACCGCTAAGGCCTTAGCGTAGGTCAATAACTAAGCGAATCTCCTTTGATTAGTTAAGAGCACATGCATTGGTACAGTACATCCCTTATTTTATGACAGTCCTCAGATTTGGGACCAGAAAAGAGTTGCTCTAAGTGTATTGGTCAAGGCGATTTCGAGAATGGCTGTAAGAGCAACAATATGCGACACTAAAACAGTGTCGCAGGCCTATGGATTGTAACTTTCTTCGAAGACTTAGACGTGGTTCACAGTACCTCTGCACAAGAAATTATGACACTATTCTCGGTCTGATATGCCTCTACAATCTTCAACATAATTTTTCTTCCTCTGGAATTGCTTACTGTACGATAAGGGAGGACTGTAGACGCCGTGAGGCTAATACAGGGCCGCTCGAAATCAGTTTCACCTATTTCTTTCAATTTAATTTGTTTTCGAACTTTACCTTGCATCAGACTTTACCTATTATAGTTAGGCTGCCCCTGGCGCCAGCCTTGGCGGTATTCTAATACCGTTGTAAATACGTATATGAAAATAGCTTTTGTATTGTCTCGTATGCGTTACTGTTCTAGAAGCTCCTTATTAACAAACAAGCCAAACAAGCCAAGAAAAAAGGGCAAGTCGATTGTCTGGCCACGATGACACACATTCCAACTTCAGTCAACCCCTCTCAGTCAGCTCACAGACCTTGTTGAATAAGCGTAAAAAACGTGCACAACTAAAGAGATAATATCTGGTGGGGTGTTTCTTAACAACGCTAGACTATGGCTGCTGTACGTGTAGAAAGGAAATGTTCTATAGAGTTGGATTCGAACATCTCAAGTCAATTGAGAATAAATATATCACACGATCCACGGCACCCGCATGTGGGCTCTCTGCCGTAGGGGAATTCTCTAACAAAATTAAGCCGGACCACTGGTCAGGTCCACGGCTAAACTATGTCTGTCTTCTCAAAAAGCCTCCGCAAAAGAATTTATTCGCCATCAATAATGTGTCAGGAGAAAGAGGAAACAGATCCGATAGATGTGCTGAATGTGCTGATCAAACAACAGAAAGAGGATTGAGCTCTGAGAGCGCGAGGAATATGACACGACCTGATGGACAGCAAACTGCAACGGTTGTTGCAGATATAGCAAAAAGAGAGAGTAGGACCGGTCGGTAGTCCACGGGCAGCCATAAGAGGTTAACACCATTATAAGTTATCCAGGAATGGTCATCTTTCAAGCCAAATCCACAGATATCTGGCAACTGCAAGGAGTGGAGAGTGGGTTTGACAGAGCCAGTGGGTGCTAGATTGATTGCACCGATTGCCGTGTGTAGAAGATTAGGCTCGAGTTCATCGAACTGAAGGAAGTCAGGGGAGTGGATAGGCAATGTTCGTTCGCACTGACCGGTGGTCAGATCCCAGACCGTAATCGATTTATCACTCGATCCCGATGCGAGTCTGCTTCCATCCTTTGACCACGAAACCACCATGAACGGACCATTATTCCCCTTGAGGGTGGACGCGCACTGGCCAGTGGAGGAATCTAGGATCCTGACCGAATTATTCAAGGAAGCTAAGGCGAATTGGCTTTCATCTTGCGACCAACCAATCGACCAGCCACTTTGCCCCTCCAGTTTTACCGTGCACTGGCCGGTGGCTAGATCCCAGACTCTGATTGTGTAATCAAAGGCCGTTGAAACAAGGCGTCTTCCATCTTGCGACCATGCAATTGAGTTGACTTGCTGACTATGACCGTCAAGGGTTGATGTACACTGGCCGGTGACCGGATCCCAGACCCTAACCGTGTAATCACCTGATCCTGATGCTGATGCGAGTCTGCGACTATCGTGTGACCAGGCCATCGACATAACCGGACCACTATGCCCCTTGAGGATTGATATGCACTGGCCGGTGGCTGGATTCCAGACCCTAACAGTCTTATCAAAGGACGCTGATGCGAGTCGACTTCCATCGTGTGACCAGCCAATTTTCGTGACCCAGGCAGTGTGCCGCTCAGAGGGCGAGACGTTCTCGCAGGTGGTCAGGTCCCATGTTCTGACTGTCTTATCACAGGATGCTGATGCGAGTCGGCTTCTATCTGACCCCCAGGCAATTGACACCACTGGAGCACTATGTCCCTCAAGAATTGAAATGCAATGGCCAGTGACCATATCAAAGATCTTGACCGTTCCGTCATCTGATCCCGATGCAATTCGGGTTCCGTCTTGCGACCAGGCAATTGAGTTGACCCACTGTGTATGCTTGTCGAGGGTTGATACGCGCTGGCCAGTGGCCAGATCCCAGAGTCTGATTACGTGATCACGCGATCCTGAGGCAAGGCGGTTCCCATTCTGTAACCAGGCAACAGATATGACCGGGTCACTATGCCCCTCGAGACAGAAGATACACTGACCGGTAACCGAATCCCATATCCTGGTTGTTTTATCGTTTGACCCTGATGCAATTCGGATTCCATTGTGCGACCAGGCAATTGATATGATCGGTCCATTGTGCCCCTTAAGGGTCCATATACACTGGCCGTTGGCCGGATCCCAGATCCTGACTGTGTTATCATCTGATCCTGATGCAAGCCTACCACTATGGTGTGACCAGGCAATCGTCATGACCGGGCCAGTGTGCCCCTTGAGGGTGAATATACAATGACCGGAAGCTAGATACCAAATCCTGACTGTCTTATCGAAAGACGCTGATGCAAGTCGACTCCCATCTTGTGACCAAGTGATCGAGTAAATTGAACCATTATGCCCCTCGAGAATCAAGGTGCACTGACCGTTGGCTGGATCCCAGACCCTGATCATGTTATCATGTGAACCTGATGCGAGTCGGTTTCCATCTTGCGACCAGGAAATGTAGTTGACCTGATGACAATGGCCCTCGAGAGTTTGAAGGCATGGACTCCAATCCTTGTCTGACAGTGGCTCATTTAAAATCCAATCTGGCCTCTCTTTCTGGTAACAAAACCTCGTGATACTATTCGTTGGGCTGAAGATGAGCGGTGAAACGTATACTTGAAGGGGGCAGCTTTCAATTGGTAGTCTGTGGTAGAGAATGAATCGGGATGCGTCTCGAATTCGGGGTCGAAGCGCTTTTCGATCACACTTTTCCTATCATGATGGTTCCATGGTCAGTAGTGGAGATCGTCTTCGGTAAAAAGGCGAAAACTCACCCGAACTAAACCCTCAAGCTTTAGCATAGCTGCTATGCCTTGGGAGAGGCTTCCCAGAATGCTAAGGGCTTCCAGCCAGTGAAGGTATTTCTGCCGTAGAAAAGCATCCACACACCCTCTCTCATCAAGGATATGATCATCGTATTTATTACTCCAAGCATCCTGAAGATGGTCAACCAAATAGACACACGCGTATGGTACAGCTGCTAATGGATTCGGACTAGGTTGTGTGATTTTCTGAACCGGAAATCCGGGAAATTTGATGTCAAAGATATCGCGTCGAAGTGTCTTAAACATGACTTGTAGGGATCGCGAGAACAGTGTATCGTGTTCAGATTCTATACCTCTAGGGAATATCTCATTTCGCGTTTCTCTCAGTAGGAACTCCCTTGCAGACTGGTGAACGAATGTTATAGTGCCTTCGTGGAAACTCAGGAACGAGCCACAAATCGCTATAATCTCTGATAGAGCTTCGTAGTTATCGGAGATATCGTCAGGGAATTCGATCAAGGGACTTAGTTCGTCAAGCGCGATAGGCCGATACACTATTGACATGATGGCTAGTATTCGCTTGCAAAGCTTGGCATCTTCCGATTTGCGAACAAGGTCAATCATCCGACCGTATAGAGCATTTAATCCAGGAGGAAATGCTTCCAGCTTCTTGAGAGCGTGCCTCCGCGATGTTCTATCAAGGTCTTGACATACCAAAGCTACCCAAAGGAAAGTGCCTTGTGAGTTTGACGATAAGTGACGGCAGATTGTATCACGGGTTTCATCTCCATACTTTTTGACCCTCGCCAATAGGCGAACCTTGTGTTGAATGAAATTTTTCACGGCTTCGGAAACAGATACCTCGTTTAGCTCTAATGAGATTTGAGCTATTCGGGTAGCAGTGTCTAGACGCTCTTCGATTTCGGGCCAATTACGGCTCGAAACAATCCATTTCACGTGCGTGTGGGCGGATGATTCCTGGACAAGGAAATCAAGAAGGTAAGGGAGGTCTGTTGTGCATTCATCGAGTGCATCGATCACCAGATAGGTATTCCGTAAAGTTGGATCTTTTAAGATATCGGTAAAGACCTTCGATAGGGCACTCCATGCGTTTATGTCCTCAAACAGTGCTTTGCCTGCTTGGTCATATCGACTTCGTATATGAGAGAGAAGAGAAGGCTGCTTCTCGATAAGTAAATAAATCAAGCCACGGAGAACGGCTGTAGCATTATTGATTCGAATGTCGGCAGCTTGGCAAAAAAAGAACGAGATATTTGCATTATCCCCCACGGATCGAAGCAATTCGTCGATGGTGCCACAGAGAAGCATCGTCTTACCTTTGCCGGGATCACCCCTGATCCAGAGAAGACTACTGCTCGGTTTGTCGCGCCATTGTTTGAATTGCTCGTTATGTAAAATCCAGGCACATGAGTCTATGAGCAATCCTCCTTTGGTTTGTTCAATACGGTCTTTGTCATCGTGGGGATTAGTCGTTCGTAGATCCCGCAAACATGCCTGGTTTAATGATGTTTCCGATTGCGCTTCGCGATCACACTGGTTAGTCACACTATGTTAAAGTCGAGTTCTTCTCCCACCTACAGAACTGCGCAGTGATATGGCCATGGTTTTGTCCGATTTGAAGCCCCGAATTAGGGCCGTCATATGATATATTGGTTGCCATGATAGCCCTCAAAGTAGGTCGATGCTTGGTGGTACCAAGAGTCGGCACTGCCAACTTGGAAGTTTACCCCGCAATCAGGTGACGATAAAGTTAGTCAGGGGAGCTAATCTTCTCGATCTCATACTCCTGATATATCCATTTTATTATATAGAGGGTTATGCTACGTTGGCTCCTTGTCTGTTATCATAATGAGTAGTGACCACGCAGTGCCAGTTACCTACTACCCGTATACGGAAGCCTTTAGTTAACGATCAGAAAATGCCAGATATAGAGCAATGCACTTTATTTCAGTACATTACAAAGAAAAACAATCATGTGACTTTATCCATAAATACGTTTCACGATCGTACAAGGGACTAAATTCAAAATAGACTAGCGTGTTTCAAAATAGAGTTTGAGCAAGAATCGAAGAGAACAATGAGGTGAAACTGATTTCGAGCGGCCCTGTATTGAGGAAGACTGTATTGAATCGTAGACCGGTGGTCAGCTCATGTACCGGGGCTCATTGGAATCTTCTACGCTATCAGCGTGGTGTTCAAGATCGCCCATCAGCGGCAGCTTACTTTCATATATTATGAAAGTGAAAACCGTAGTAGATAGTTCTTGTGATATGTTGGCTAGCCTCTTCCCTATGAAAACTCTCTTCTTCTAAGCCCGTCGAGGTTCCGTTGATCATCCTTCTTCTGATTTCTAACTTGATATTGCTCCATACGAATTTATCGTATTCTCCTCCGGACTTGCCGATCCCATTTATTTAGAGTTCAGGTTTCGCTTTTTGACTTTGGAATATTGGCGTGAGCAGGGGCATGAATTGCAACCATCTATACGCAGCTGCCAAGACCACCATCAACCCGCCCAAGAGCGGTAGATTCGACCAAACGCCTCCCCCGAACAGCTACTTCTGGAGATACCGAACCTGGTATCCATCGGTCAGGATGTCCTCCGACTGTGATGGATTGTCCCAGAAGATAGCTCCCTCTGCAACTCGCTTTGCATAATAAGCGCGATACTCATCTCCACCAGGGGAGTTGTTGCGATAAGAGTTCAAGCACCATATGACATGCCCAGTGGCGTATTCCTCGTGATAGTCAAGATACCGAACCAGGGCAGGGGAAATACCCTTGTCCGCATTGGCTTCGAAGTACTCCTTCTTGCGTCGATGGTACTCTGCCTCCATTTCGAGGCTCTTCTCTCTCAGTCGTGCTCTTGCCTCTTCCACGGAAAGGCCTTCTAAGCGCTGTAGCAACTTGACTGAATTTATGATCGGGATTTTCCCGCCACTTTCCTGGTGAGCTCTTAACTCTTTAAACCAGGAGTAGTAGTCGTTGGAATAAACCCCCTGCGCATGCAAAGGCCAGGCAATCTGAAGTGCTATAGCCTCTTCCTCTGGAGTTATTTTCAGGTTGCATGAAAATAACCCCATGGCGATAACACAGCTAAAGTATAGTAAGTTTGGTGATATCTCGGCGTTGATTTCCGTGAAAATAGCAAACGTACGGGTATCCAATATCGCGGACACGAACTTCCACGTATTGATCCAAGCTTGTCCATTTAAAAAAGTTGCCACGGATGTCTGTTTCGGCAAGTCTCCAGTCCTTCCAAGTTTCGAGGACGTTGGGCCCAAGAATAGGATCGATCCTACTCACTGCAGCAACCCCTTTAGAGAACGCTTGTTTTAGCCTGGCTTTCATGGAAGGGTGGTGAAAGATGTTCACATCCTTTCGAGTATTTGACTCGGAATCTTTGATGGCCACCTTTCCATGCATATGGGTTAGTTTTAAACCCATTCACCAAGAGCGGTGGATCCGATCCTACCTCATCTGGTTCCGGAATATTGAGATCTGTCGTCCGTCAGTGGCGAAGGCTCATGATACTAGAAGCAAGTGATGTACCTACCGTCCCAAATAAATGTTGTCTCAAGCACATATGAAGTAACTGCCATTCTGTCCGGAAGGCAGTCGGGATACATCAACGCAGCTAAACCCCCAACACTAGTAATAGCACCATCGACAACTCCAACATTTTCCTTACCAGCCACGTCGATTTGAAGTTGAACGCTTGCATCGTCGGATCGTTCGTTATATTTACTAATCCGCGGTGGGATCGTGAGGAGATATTCCGGGTTGTCGGCCCAAAGGCTTCGATCGAGGACCTCGGAATGCAGCCATTGTGTAGTCGATGTGGTCGAGCCCATTATCAATGCTCAACCTAGAAATGATAAGGATCTACCAAGATATCAAATGAATGAACTGCAAATCCAAACGGAAAATTTTGACCAGGGTAGCGATGAGGTATTTATGTGTGCATATTAGAGCTGGCCCCATTAAGTTCAAGGGTAAATGGGACGCTAAGCCGCCGACGATTTCAGCTACTTTTTCTATACGCGCAATGCGAACGAAAGTGGAGGTATGAAACGCACTGAAAACTGCTCCCCCACCGATTTGTCACCCGATAGTAACGTATGCAAATAACTTGTCCGTAGAATATCACCGCAAAAAGTGTGATTAATGCACGAACAGGATGATCAGTGCTGAAATTAGCTTTTTAGTGGCGCTGGGAAGCTACCTGTGCAGATAATACGTCAAAGAGATAGGAACTGCCACGTAGCGTCGTGTATTTTTTTTTCTCTACTCTCTTGTGAACTGCAGTTGGAGGAGCAGTTGGTCTGTCGTTGGCTAGGTCTGCATTATTATATCTATTTAAGGAGATGATAAGCACAGGATGGAGAAGAATTGGACAATCGATCGATTTTCAATTCAATTAATCCCGGCAAGCTTTTCAATGTGACACTACGCATGCATGCACGGTATATTCTTGTATGTATATGTAGTGTGTATATATTACAGCCTCGACAAAGCCTATCGTGGGCAATTATTCGCGCATTGTCGCTGTAGATCAATATCCGTGAGGAATACGAAGTCCCATGCTGGCGGAAGTCATTATTTCAACGCTCTAGGATCTCTCGGACTGGAGGTTTCATGAGGATCCTTTCACCTCAGGATGCGAGCCACGTTGAGGACAGCCTAAAGGATCAGGCGACTTAGGCGACCTAGGCTAGACTCCAAAGTTATCAGATCGCGCTGTTAGGAGACTAAAGGCCCGTGCGTCACACGAAGCGATGAATTACTGGGCAGGGTTACGCTGCAGGTAGAGAGGCCTCGATAGGGTCTCCCTAATGGCAAGAGCATGGGGAAGGTTTTGCCATAAAGGAAGTAATTATTATTAGAAGAATGTGATTAAACAGGTGCGACGAGAAAGGGAGATTATTTATGAAAATATCAGTGGAAGCATTGTTCAACTGGTGAGCTGATGTATCACATCCTTTTATCTCAAAAATCCTTTGTCGTTACGACACACGGTGCAGAGTATGTCAGCCTGTCGACAAGGTAAGGAAGATAGCCTAGAAGGAGGATGGGACAGAGTGATCCGGTAAAAAGAAGTTATCAGCTTGAGCACAAAACTGATTCTTAAGGAAAGAGAAGAACTAGATACAATATGTGCGAGCCTTTTTTACCCTTCATGATCGACAAGGGCTCGGTGCCCTGACTGCAGGGATATGCATCGGTTTCATCACAATTCACAATCACAATACAGGACATTCTGAGCCCCTCCTGGAGGGGAATATCCCAAGCTGTATTATTATTAAGGCGTGTAGGCCTGCTGGGCATTATAACATATCGTGTGGATAATGACTTCTCGCTGCCAAAACTCAAGATTTCGTGCCTTTTTTTGAAGGGTCGTTTTGGGGGGGGGGGGGAGGGGGGTTTGGGCGCTCGAGATAGGACGCTCGAGTCCCCTGGCGCCCGTGTTCGGGTGCTGCAGGTCTGATCACCGCAATACACTGGACCATGCGGAGTAGGGAGACATGACTCGGGTGCGCATGTAGGTAAGTAAGTAAGAATATACTCACTGGAGGTACGGAGTATTATGGAGCGGGGTTTTCGTGGCTGCGACAATACAGGAGCATACGGCTTACTTAGGTCAATACACGTATAGCCCTAAATCATTCAACCTAGGAACAGATCTTAAAATTACGGGAATAGCCATATCCGGATTAGTGTATCATGTGATTAGATAAAGGACATCGCGATGCGTCATGCAAACTAAGCAAACAAACCCAAAGGACTCACTCCGTACATGAAAAATGAGAACCACGAAGCCCCGTCAAATAATCGTCACCTGAATCCCCACTACAATAGTTCCTTCCGTTTTTCTCCTCCCTCTCTTGATACCTTCGTTGAATAGTATAGTTTTATTTTGATCTTGCTCTTGACCGTAACAGGTTCCCTATTGCTCTTTGAACATATTTTGGATTTTAGCTTTGCAAAGCACTAACTTAAGATTGCTCCAGCAACTCTCTGAGCTCTATGCTTGTGAAAGAGATTCCATAATGAATTTGTTAAATAAGCGAAGGTTACGTCAACTTAAAGTACACATAATAAACCAGCTCCCCTATGGTTTCCTTGGTATGTAAGCACAATAGACACTTTCTGTCAATCATGTATTCTCTTTTAGCTGAGTTAGAAACCGCCTCTTAACTGGAAGGGAATCCAGCCTTTAGGTTATCATAAGAGGAGGATGGGTATCTCAGCTCGTTCTCAACTTTCTCTAGAGCCCCGACCCCGCCGAAGGTATTAACAACCTAAAGGTGAAACATTCAGTTAGAAAATGCACTGACAAGTGACGATCCAACAGAAAATAAACAACCGACTAGGGCACACACTGTCGTGATCAAGCTATCAGAGTCTTTCTTGTCACCGCTGCTCTCCCACCACATTCCGCCGCCTAGACCCCTTGACATAATATACTCCGCCTTCTTGTACGCAACCTGAGGTGTATCATAGCTTATCATCGTTCTTTGTGAGGCATCGTAGCTGTAGCTGGCCAAAGGTTGGTCGAGGTAGCTGACTTTTGCCCCAGCCTGGGGCAGCGCCTTATAATCCCACACTCCATTCTCCCAGCTGCCGCTGCCAACGCCGCTGTAAGACGTACCAGGCCCATCGGTATTCATAAACGAGCGACCATAAAGCGGCATACCTATGACAATCTTGTTGGCTGCTACTCCGTGTGAGGTATAGTAATTGATGGCCTGGTCGGCGTCAAAGGGCGTGCTAGAGGGGTTGCTAGTCGAGGCATAGATATTAGCGTCATGGCCGGCGATGGTGTCCCAGCTACCGGAATAATCATAAGCCATAAGGTTCCAGAAGTCAAGGTACTTGTCCATGTCAGATATGTGGAGCTTCTGGTAGTTTTCTGGACCTGTATGTGGATCAGGGACGAAGCAAGGAACTTGCAGGGCCTAGTAGTACATACCGGCTGGGCATGCAACGGTAATCAAAAAGTGATAGTTGTTTGCTTCTGCAGCGCTAAATGTATCTAGGCTCTATATTCCCCTGTTAGTTCAGGTCTTTTACATGAAAGTTTAGATTGGTTGCTATGGCATACCGAGCGCAACTGTTGAAGCGTTGCAACCATATTATCGGCCTGAGTGCTATCCGCGGGATACTAGGTGTTCTTTAGTATACCTCTTCCACTAGGGGATTATCTTATGTGAATCTTACCTCCCAGTCGATATCAATACCATCGAAGCCAAGATTCATCACTAGGTCCTTAGCGGAGGAAGCGAAATTTGCACGACCCGTAGCAGTGCTGAGGGGGCTAGCAAAGTTAGGCGAGTAAGTCCAGCCCCCAATAGACAGTAGGATCTTCAAATTCCGGTTTTTCTTCTTAAGAAGGAAGAGTTGCTTCACACATCCGTAAACATTATTTCCAGTATCGCTCCATGAATCGGTAGCGTAATGCTTTTCTATGTCGGCCCAAGGATCTGAAATATACACCTCTCCAGTGTCTGGGTGCACGTTGGCAAAGGCATATAGCACATGCGTCAGTTTATCGGCAGGGAGGTCCTGTGGATTAAAGTTACGGCCATAGATCGCCTAGATTGATGAATGATATATATTCAGTAAGTGGTTCTGGGTGATTTAAACAGGGGGCCACGTCATGCGAACTGACCCAGTTGACAAAATAGGCAACGGAGCGATATCCACTGGTTCCGCGAGACTCAAGCTCAGCGGTATTGGCACTGTCAGAGGCTATAATGGTACCAGCCCTGACAAGGCATACTAGGCTGAGGAAGAAAGGAAAGACAAGCCGCATAGTGAATGAAGGACAAAGTAGTATTAAAGGGAGGGCGGGTAGTCGAACCAGCGACGCTGAAGTGATAGAGCATGGAACAGAGCAGGAGAGGTAGGAAACGTTACTTATAGTTCGGGGAAATTATGTCTTGTTACGTAGTGTTCCTTCTCATATCATTCTCGGGCAATGGCTAATCCCAGAAGCGCTATGAATGTCGAGGGTTGCCGGACCGAACGCACGCTGCCTGTAGAGTGACTACCCTGAAACATGACGGCGGGTGGGGCTGGGAGTGAAACGGTCCCCTAGCCCGCGATCCTAACAACGTGGTCTTTAAAGAATCATTCGACCCTTTTCAATCTGAGAAGTTGCTAGTTATTTACGTCTCACAGAAACGTCATATCGGCTGTTACTTTCCTTCTCTAAGTATTCAACTCCTACTCGCCTCCTATAATGGCTAGGACCCCTTGTGCACAATCCAATCTCCCCGGCGTGAGTAAGAAGTCATTTCGACAGAAAAGAGATCGACGCAAGATCACTCTAGAGAATAAGTCGCACGAGTTCAGCAAGATGTGTGAAGCAGATGTTTGCTTGGGCATACGGATTCGAGAATCTGGACAGGTCTTCATCTTCTCAGCGGATCCATCGGGATTTTGGTCGTTCCTCAGCTGTCACCTAGTATGTGACAAAAGCCTCCTTGGTCCTAAGGCTTCTAACCGTTCTAGGGCTCCTACTACCCAACACCAATTCAAAGAACTGAAAAGGATCTCTAAGCGGCTAAGCATCATTGCGTGTCTATTTACATGGATTCTTCATGAGGCAGTCAATCAGAACAGCAGATTTTCTTTTAACCCAGGAAATTTTTAGTAGATTCCAATTAGCCAGCTACTAACCCTAATTAGTTAGGACCCCTTCGCTATACACATACTTCTGTGCCCACTGTTTCCTACGATCACCACCCGGAACAATCAATATATACCTCTTTGATCCTATTAACTCTGCTGCATACTAGGCCATACTGTTTTGGCCTCCTGACTCCGTGCTCGAGGGTCCTTCACGTGATGTTTTAGCGTTCAGCCGTTCCCGAAAGTACGGAGTAGATAAGTGGAGAAAGAAACGCGGAAAAACGGCACTCAGTGCTTAAACTCGAGCCCTTAAACTAACCGCAACACGATATACATGCTTTAGCCTGCAAAAGGGTAACATCCGATAAATCCCGTAATTGGTGCTCGGCAGATAGGACACCTCTCCATCGTTCCAAGACTTCCTGCGCATGATCGGCAGACCATGTGCCCACATTGAATGACGACCCAGTGATCTGGCTGCATATAGCAGATCTTGCACTCTAAAACACGCCTTTCTCTTTGCTGGGAAAGTTCCTCTTGCATCTTTTGGTGCTTCTCCCTCTCCTGGAGAAGTTTATCCCGAAATATTCGATTTTTCTCTCGTAGGCGTTGGGTTTCACGGCTGACTGCCTTTCGGAGCTCCTCAAAAGCGTTATCCTGGCCCGTTATTAGTTAAGTAAAATGAAGGAAGAAGGTTTTGTGAGGAACTGGTACCAAAGTAGACGGCTCCTTCGTTTCGGTTCTTTTGCGTTTGCGTGATGGAGTCGTATCCGCCTCATCATCGACTGCTTCAACAATCATGCTCTCAAAATCCCGGTAACTGTAATCACGGCGAGGGAACCGCCGAGGTCGTGAGCTCCCTGGCTCGAGACATGGCTCTTCGTCATCGGGTATAATAATCGCGTTGGAATGGCTTGCCATCTTGGTGTTAGTCACCACGCTCAGGGGAGGAAAACCGATAAAAGCCGGCCTGGTGTGAGTAAAAGAGAACATCAGAGCAAGCAGCCAGCGGGGGGAGGATGCCCTTTATATACCTGAGAACCAACAGTGACGGAGTCAGCCCCGGCAGGCAATTGGACACTAGTGCGATCGCAATATTGCAAGCTGCATTGTACCATTGGACGTTAGGCTGTAGCGTTTCCTGAGCTGTCCAGACGAGGCCGACAGCGCCTGTCCATATCTAGCTCGTTTCTCAAGACTGGTAGAAAGGCCTAGGTCTTTAGACGATGCCTCTCATGGGCATGCCTTCTTAAGCCATCTTCATGTTCAACCGGCGTGTTGCAGTAGTTGCAGTGACGGTCATCTAGATGTGTATCCCTGAAATGGCGTAGAAGATGCTTGTGCCGAGAATAGTGTTGCATCCGGCGGTGGTCGGACTCTTGTATGTTTCCAAAGCATTGAAAGCATCCTAGAGGCTTTGCGGCCGTCCGGACATGCACTTCCGCCTCCCGTAAAGCATCATCGCGCGGCAAAGACCGTTGGGGGGTTTGTGTGGCTAGCGTAAGAGGGTCATGTGTCGCGACGTCCTCGACCGGAGTAGGCCTCTTCGGTCGTCGTCCTCTTCGGGGCCCACCCTCTCGCACGCCGCAATACATACGAACAGCCTCGACTGCCTCATTTCGCCGCTCCCACTCCCGCTCCAAGGACCATGAAGTCGGCCATGTCATCAGTTTTTCCAGGAGGTAGATCTGTTCCGGAAGCATATTTCCTCTGGCCGCCAGTAGCTCCTTAGTTTTCTCGTCATGAACCGCGGTACCCGCAGCAAGTTGTCGCTGGATATCCTTTACGGCCTGGCTGTTATCAAATTCTTCCCTCACGCGCTTACGAAGATCGTAGAGTAGCCGACTCCGTGTGTTCATCACGTTCCTCTTAAGCTTTTCGAGCCGATCCAGTCTGCTGCGGCTCTTTTTGCGGCTTTGCTTAAGTTTCTGAGCGAAGGTATCACGTTTGTAGATCGCGTCCTGTAGCTCCGGGATCGCTTCAACACTTGCTTTCTGGGCATCTGTAAGCTCGCGAGGCCGTCGAGTGTCAACCCATCGCCCCATCCGAGTGACCGCTCTCATCATCGCCGAGTCAGGTTCGAGACCTCTCATCAATGCCTGCATGTCTGTACCGATACGACGGGGAAGATAATGTTTCAAGAATGTTCGAATACTGGCGTGTTTCATGATTAAATTTTGTTGTGCATCGCTCACAAGTCCTTTCCTTCGTTAGCCCTGTTTCTCGCCTTCTCACAAGAATCGAAAGCCGGGTAACATACTACTCTGATTAAGGATTGTCCCACCACCGTACCGGTTACAATGTGTGTAAAGGATCGGAAAGCCAGCAATTTCCCCTAAGGTTTGATACTGCCTACTCAAGGCTGCAGTCGAGATTGGCTGATCTCGAATAACCCGAATGACGCCGCGGGTTGCCTCGACCTTGCAGAAAACATAGTGATTTGCCTTCTCAGCTTTCAGTGGTAATGGAAGCTGCTGTCGGCCATCTTCCAGCCAAAGTCTCCTCAGGTCGTCCCGGGATTTTATTCCAGGGGCACGGAAAGCGTCGTCATCGAAAAGAATTCCAAGCAAAAACTCATGCGGGCTCAACATGAGCGACGGGTCGTGAATGATCTCGGGAATTATGAAAGTATTTCTGCTCAACGTTAGTGATCTACAATCTACACCCCGCAAAGCGATTTATCATGTAGAAAGCGTTGGTCAATTCATACCCTTGTGTCACACCGAGATGCGTTTTCGCAAACTTGTAGGTGATTTCGAGTAAAATCCGAGGCGGCCCCCTTTTGGATCTCGTTGGATTGAGCACTGCAGGTGCTTGTATTGGAGCTTTCTCATGGCACTGATTCGATTCACCGTAAAGCATGCCATAAGATTGTAGAGGCATTGCTGCATCCGTTGAAGTCCAATATAGAACCGCTTTTCCATGGTGCGGAGAACCGTTTCCTGCAAGATGACCACATCTTCAATATACATCGGTGGCTTCTCTTTTTCGTCGGTAATCAACCCCTTCTCTTTCACGATTTTTCGAATGCTCTATTCCGAAATCATTCTATCAGCAATATATCCATCATAGGAAAATTTCAGTCCAACCTTTCTCATTCTTCTTCCTAGATCATCGGGCATTGGGTCTCCATTGATTTTCTCGTAATAGCGAAGAAACATCTTCCAGTTCGTGTCAAGAGCACTAGCCTTCTTAATACCTTTTGACCGTCGCCCACCCCGGCCGCGCTTTACTCGCAAGCGCCAGTAGAGGAACTTGGTGAGTTCTCTCTTTCCGGCCTCCCGAAGAGCGTCGTGAGGGTCTTTCCATGTCGAATCGGAAGATAGACCTTGTTTTTGATGCTGTTTCCGACAGAATCTATGTGCAAGTTAGGCAATAGACCAAGCAGGATATGTACGGGTTCCATACCTTTCCCAATAATCCTCCATAGCCGCAATCTGGGTCTTCGTACCATCTGCATAGCCATCGCTATCGCTATCAGATGATATATCATCCGACTGGATATCTGGATCCGTTGAAGAATCCCCCCATCGGTATAGCTTGAACTTGTGTCATTTTTCTGCCGGTCTTGAACCCTTCTCACATCGTCTAGCCATCTTCCTAATTTGGGTTTCTTTTTTCCCCTCTTGTGGCGAGCTCGACATCCTTCGTCATCATCGGACAGGCTGCTGGAACTAGTCGATGACCCTCGGCTGCGTCCGCGTTTCTTAATAGGGGAAAAAGAGTGACCTCTGCGGACTGACACCGAGGGTGGTTCCGGGGTTGACAAGTCGGTTTCGGAGTCGGCGTCACTTGCCTCGGACTCCATGCGAAATGATTCGGAGCGAGGGCTTCCGTCGTCAGATCGACTCCGACGCCTCGCCATCTTGCTGTGTTCGTAGTACGGATCGAAACGTAGAGTGATGCAGCGATACAGGGAATCCAGCCCACAAGGTCAAACGTGGCAGTACAATATGGAAGTATGGACCGGGGTATATTTGAGAGGGGGATAGATCTATAAAGAGCATGATCGTTCTTTAGGGGGACGGGGGGGCGCTATTTATAATCATATAGAATAACCCACATAGCGCGAACTATTTTTTCAATCTTCGATTGTGGCCACGCATTGAAAGACCTCGACGTTGTAGGCATCGGCCAGAAATGGGAGGTGAGCCGAAGGTGCGCGGTGGGTGAGCCGAGGGTGAGCCAGGGGCGAGCGGTGGGTGAGAAGCGAGGTGATGAGGCCCGGGTGGAGGTGGGGACGCCGAGGCCAGGGGTCGTGGGCGTTTTGTTGGGTGAGCCGCCGGTGCAGTAGTGGGTGCGTGGGCGAGTCGCGGCTTGGGCCGTGGCGTGAAGCCCCTGGGCCAACGACGCCATTTTCGGCGTCGAACGACGCCGATTCTGGCAGCTCCCGCCCAAATGGAAATATACAGAGAGTAATATTACTAGTACTTTGGATAGATTGATCTTGATAAATCATATTAGATAGATCTTTTAATTTTGATTTTGATTAGCCAGAATCTTCCTTATGTGGCTTTGTATGCATCACATATAGGGTAGTTCGATATAGATTATCTTGCTTATGCCTAATCAGCATAATATTTCGATATTGATCGAAAATAGTAGCTTTTTCTCTATTAAATAGAGATACTGAATTTTTCAGTGCATATGTGCTTAATATATTAATTCCCAATTGTGGGACATAGAGCACATTAGTCAATTTATAGACTAGATTGGTATTCGTCTGGAAGATAATATCTCCAGCAAGATCGATAGATAATCTTTGTGCATTTCCCCACATGACAGTTTTATTAGTTTTATATACACTATCAAACAAATCCAATTTAGATACTGCACAAATAGTGGCAGCTGTATCAATAATGAAAATCACTTTTGTAGTAGAAAGATCTGAATTTATTAGATTATATGCACTTTCTATAGTGATATCAGAATTGGTTTCTTGGTTTGTTTTGATAGGTAGATAAATTACCTGATCGGTTTTATGCGAGAACTCATCGCAGAGTGAGAGACTTCTTGGTGTATTCACTATAGATTCATTACTCAGATTTGAGTAGTCTCTCATCAGGTTTTGATCATAAACTAGTAGGCTATGCCTGATTAGCTGTGCCTCTGTCATAGGTATATCAGATCTTATCTGATAATCTAATTGATAGTCAATTGGACTGATTGGTGTATAGCAAATATCACCATCAAGATCAATTAGATTATTAGCCAATAGGCTAGTAGGTAGTAGGTTGCTAGCCGAAATTTCTTGATGTTCAGCTTCTGCGGGGTAATCTGTCACATGACTAGTGACGTGGATTTCTTCCTCGTTAGATTGCTCATCAAGCATTGCAGTGATCATCTTCTTCTGTTTATCAATCTTTTGATGATCGATTTGATTGGATCTAGGCCAATTTGCCCTAGGTATCTAATTAGCTGGTCTACTAGAAGGATGCAGATACCAGCAATCAGCTACTATATAGCTTCGCATATTACAATACGTATAGTATTTGCCAGAATTTGACAGTTTTCTCCATGGTTTTTTGCTAATTCGACGATTTTGATTAGCCTGACGATTTGATTGGTGATTTACCTGATAGTTAGGCTTATGATTAGCCTAGTAATTGCTTTGACGATTGCTTTGACGATTGTTTTGACGATTGCTTTGACGATTACTTTAACGATTGCTTTGGCTAGTAGCCATAAAGATTTGCTCGCTCGATTGAATATGACCGCGCGATTCGTTAATTAGATTGGCGAATAGCGATTCAATTGAATAAGAATCAGAATCTCTACGAAGAGATTGGATAATATTTTGAACAATCGGTGCGTACGATTGGTCGAGATTGTTGAGAACCCATGCGAATACGATTTGCTTTGGGAAATCGATTCCTAGGCTTGCCAGTTCGATTAGCAGGCGTCTTATCTCAGTGAGATAATCATATATACTATCAAAATCGCCTAATTGACTATTGAATAGGCTTTTCAACACAAGGAATTCGGTGGTAAAGCCTTTAGGTCGATATTGGGTAGCCAAGGTAACCTATGCTTGGTAGGCCGATATGGTATCTCCTAACCAAAAGAGTGGGCCATCCTTGCATAATAGTTTGATTAATAATAAAGCGTCTCGATTGATCTGATCAATAGTTTTGAATTTATCAGATAGGATAACTAGCTCATTTTGACCTATCTTAGAGATAGTAGGGCTAGTAGATCTTGCAGGTCTGCGAGATCTTATTCTTTCTGACTAAATTGCAGTATTTCTACAATCAGGTGATCGTTGATTTAGTGGTAGGGTAATCGCCTTTTTATAAGACTAGTGTTGATTAGGAATCTGATCTTGTTGGATAGTAGGTAGCTTTGTATAATCATGTAGAATCGTATCGATCAGTCTCTCTTGATCAAGAATTGCCTTGATTCGGATAGACCAGGCAATATAATTTCCTTCTCCTTTGAGAGGATCGATATTGTGTTTGTTGATCATTTTGAGTTCAAAAAACTTGATTGAATATTTGAAAAATGATTGTTTTTGTCAAGAAAGTCGAGATTTCTTAGTGTTTCGTATAGAGAAATAGACGCGACTGGTAAAAATCGAGTATAAATTTTTGAAAATAAGAAGTCGGAGGAGCTTTTTGTTTCTCTTTAAGAGAGAGAAGTTTCTCTTAAAAGTAAAGGATTCTTCGTTGAAGATAGAAGATTGAAGAAGTGGTATAAGCCGAATTGAAGTAGGATCAATTCGGGCTTATAACCTATAAGCAAGCGATACTGCGCAGGTTAGGTAGAGAGGAAGTAAGATTAATTGATCTTCTTCCTTTGATTGAATAGGAAGGATAAAATCAATTCGGCTTAGAATCATAAAGATAAAATGAGACAAAGTAAGGTAGGACTGAAGCTTGGTTGATTGTATTAAATCTTGCTTATATGTTTTAAACATTATTATTATCTTGGTAGAGAAAGCAGGGCATATTTATAATCAACTTGTCTCTTGCATGTGATCATTCTAGATGATGCATGATGATCTCATGCAGATAGATCTAGATGCATAGTGATCTTATGTAGTAGCTGTTTGATCGGTGGTTGCTTGATTGTACGATATCATTGACTGTAGTGATGATGTAGATCGTGTCATTAACCGTAGTGATGATGTAGATCGTATACTGTTGTATACGTCTTACTTGATGTTATTGACCGTAGTGATGATGGTATAGCATAAAGCTTATAGAGATTCAGCCATCTTGTATAGGCCTTATGAATCTGGCTTGATATACTGCATGACGGTTTAGGCATCTTGCCCTATATCTCACAGATTAACTATAAGTTTTCGGAACATTTAGGTAGCGAAAAGCGCTAGGACAAGTTTTTCGAAGCTAAACAGGGTATCTATCAAGCCTTTACGGAGTATGCTACGAATCTCCGGCAGGCCGCGATCGACACCGAAACCAAACTTTCCGAAGAAATTCTGATACAACGTCTCCAGAAGGGCGCTAAGGTTGAACTTTAGAAGGAATAGGCGAAGGATCCCCGATAACCTACTACCCTCGACGAAACTATTACACGCTTTATCTAATACGAGCGTAGGGCGATAATCGCTAGGCACGTTGAACGCTAAGCGAAAGACCAAGATAGCGACACGAATATAGACTTAAGTGCTATACCGGGCTAGAAACCTAGCTTCTGAAAGGGCGATGGCCGGCGAGGTAATAATAGAAAAGGTCTAAGGTGCTTCGGATATGGCTGTTTCGGTTATATCCGTAGGGATTGTTACTAGAAGGGTAATAGACGAGGAGATCCGAGAAAGAACGGAAATGATTAGAAGTCAAAAAACGGAGACGGTCGGACGAACTAGATACGCTCGTCGACCGTATAAAGATAGTATTAGAGGTACTACGGTTACCCGATCTTGATCCTCTAGACCCGATATAAGAGGAACTAAGGGTGATCGAGGCTTCTCTTTACGCAATAGGAAGCTCGCTGTTATTCTATAAGCTCTCTATTAGGCATCCGGACAAGAATATGAACGTTCGGGCCCTCTTAGATTACGGTGCCTCCTATACTTTTATTTCTGCTGCTACCGTGAAGAAATTCGAGTCGAAGCTCCTAGCTCCTCGGAAGTCTTCTATTCTCCGTGTTGGAATACTAGACGGACGTACGATCTTCACGAATTCGTCCGTACGGCTGCTAATTAGTATTGGAACTTAGAGGGGTTATACGTAAGCCTGGATCCTTGACCTTCTAGAATTCGAATTCGTTCTAGGCAAAGATTTCCTTGCTACTAAAAACCCCTATATCGACTAGGCAACGTTAGTACTAACCCTGCGAGACTATAAACGCTCGTATTAGGTAGAACCCCTAAGCCTATTAGAAGATAAAGAGCTAGAGGAAGCTTAGGTCAACCTTTTAAGCGGAAGGAATGTTCGCCGCGTGCTGAAGAAAAAGGGAGCTTTAGGGTTTTTGTTAGCTATCAGAGAACCTAAGAGCCCTAGATCTAAGCCGGTAGTAGTACTACCTCACTACGATAATCTAAAGATTCGTGGGATTTTACAACGTTGTAGTGATGTTTTCAAGGACGAATTACCCGAAAGTCTCCCTCCGGAGAGAAATATCGAATATAATATCGATACCGGAGACGCTCGTCCTGTTAACGTTAACTCCTACCCCCTTTCGGACGAGAAGCTTCGCGAGCAGATAGTTTAGGTTGATCTTCTCCTCAAGAAAGGCCTAATCCGTCCGTTAGCTAGCCCGTAGGGATTTCTAGTTATTTTTGTCAAGAAGCCGAGTAGGAAGTAGCGAATGTGTATTAATTATCGCGCGTTGAACTAGTTGACTGCTAAGAACGGTTACCCTTTACCGAGGATTTAGGAGCTTCTAGATTATGTCGGAGACGCTCGGGTCCTTTCGAAAATCGACCTAGCGTCTAGGTTCTAGTAGGTTCGCGTAAACGAACGCTCGATTCCGAAAACGGCGTTCAACACGATATAGGGCAAGTATAAGTAGCTCGCTATACTATTCGGCCTCTGTAATACGCCCGCGACCTTCTAAACGATTATAAACGAGGCCCTGAGACCCTTTCTAGGCAAATTCGTGGTTGTTTACCTCGACGATATTCTGATTTTTTCTAAAACTAAGGAGGAGTATTACGATTATCTCCGCTAGGTACTCGAAGTATTAGAAAGAGAAAAACTAATTACACAACCCGATAAATATATGTTTGCGACGACGGAATTAGACTTCTGTGGGTATATTATTGGAAACAGGCAAATCCGCCCGATACTAGCTAAGGTCGATATTGTTAAGAATTAGCTAAGGCCGAAGAACGTCCACGAGGTACGCTAGTTCGTTAGCCTCGCTATATATTATAGACGGTTTATTCGCGGCTTCTCGAAGATCTACGTCCCTCTCTATAAACTTTTCAAGGAGTCGGATATAGACTTACGGAAGCAGAAGTTTCGCCCGATTCGTTAGACGGTGGCTTGCGAGAGCGCTTTTCGCAAGATTAAAGAATTGCTGACGGCCGCTCCGGTGCTGTTGCAACCCGACCGTACTAAGCTATTCGTTATCGAAACGGATGCCTCCGAATAGGCAATTAGTATAGTTCTCCTGCAGATTAGCCCTGACGGAAAACTTTACCCCGTTGCGTTTAACGGAAGAAAGCTAACGGGGGCTGAGTTGAATTATCCCGTTCACGAGAAGGAACTTTTGGCGATTAAAGAGGCCTTACGCCTCTAGGATCGCTATATCGAGAACGGAACTTAGACTATAGTTATTACTAATTATACAAGCTTATAATACTTGTAGACGACGGTGACCTATAGCAAGCGACTTGCTAGATAGGTATATAAATTTCAAGAGTATGACCTGGCTATATAGTATCGGAAGGGATCGGACGCTGTAGTCCCGGATGCGCTTAGCCGTAGGCCTGATTTTATTAGAGAAGGCCCTGCGAACGTATCCCTATCCCGGCCGATTTAGGACGTCTCTCTTGCCGCAATTCAGGTAGCTTCACCGACTGTTATGAAAGTCCCTGAAAGCGAGTAGTTGGCTGCGACTGTTTATTTCCTCGATACCGGGGAGATGCTAACCGATAAAACTATTGCGAAGTCCGTTAAGAAGTACGCCGCGAGCTTGAGCTTGCGCGACTAAATTGACGAGGGCGCGATAGACCGGCTACTCGTTTTCACCTACGACGATAGGCTCTTAGCACTATACCTCGAGCCTATTTTTCGTAGAGACCTCGTAAACTGTATGCACGAAGATTTTAGCTATTTAGGCTAGCCTAGCCTGAATAGGGTTATTCGACTAAGAGCGTAGTAGCTATAGATACGAAAGGATATTGAAGGCGCCGTATATACGTGCCCGAATTGTTAAGTTTCGTAAGGTTCGAGGAAATCCCTTGAGAGGGAGCCTCCTTAATATATAGTTACTTCCGGACTCCGTCCGTTCTAAAGATAGGGGATCGATTTGATTAGAATCTTACTAACGACCCCGAATAGGAATAGATGGATTATTACGGCGATCGATTATGCTACCGGCTAGCCGGTTGCAAAAGCCGTCCCTGAAGCGACCGAGGAGGAATTAGGTCGTTTCCTGCACGAATAGATCTTTATGAACTATAGAGCACCTATAGAACTTATCTCGGATAATAGCCAAAACCTCCTTTTAGGAGCTGTCGACTACTATCTTAAGCTCTTGAAGACAAAACACCGACTTACTACGCCTTACCACCCCCGAACGAACGGAAAGGTGGAAAATCTGAATAGACTGTTAGGTCGTATATTAACGAAATACCTAATAGGTAAGCTAATAAAAGCATAGGATCTCTACCTCGCGTAAGCGATTGTTGCCGTAAGGATCCGAGAACATACTACGACTAGCTATAGCCCCTTCTACCTTATCTACGGAATTCACCCGCGACTACCTAGTGACGACTTGTCTGGAGATACTCTGCCCTATGCGGAACGGGCTAATAAGCTGCAAAATCTTAATAATGTACGAACGAAAGCTAACGAATTGCTCCTGGCGCGTGCTATCAAGACGAATCGTATCCGTGATAGCCTTGTCACGAAAACCAGCTTTAAGGTTAACGACTAGGTACTTGTTCGCAACGAATCGCCGTAAAAGTACGAAAGTAAGTAGTTTAGACCTTTTAGAGTCTTGTAATCCTATCCACTTGGTACTTATGCGCTAGCGGAGCCGAACGGCCGCGTGCTTCGCAACCTTGTTAACGGATCTCGGCTTATTAAAGCAAATATAACGGACCCTAAGTCCTTATAGGCGTCCCTAGCTACACAGAGCGCCCTTCGGCGGAAGGGTTTACGGCTAAAGAAGCTAGAAGAGCTCTAGAGAGTCCTCGCTCGGGACGACTCTCCGCCTACTTACCAAGATCTATCTATATTCACTCGCGAGGAATAGGAAGCTTTTAGGGTAGATTAGGCCGCAGGTGCTAGCCTAAAGTAGGTAGGAGAGGGCGCAATTGCGGAGAAAGTGCTCGATCGTCGCCGAAGGAGAATTACCGTGAGTAATAAGAAGAAGGGTAAGAAGACGAGGGACTAGTAAGAACTTCCGTCTTCTTCTTCTTTAGAAGCTTCTAGCAACGAGAGCGAGTAGGATAGTGCGATAGAAGACGTTCCTCGTACTATGATTAGTAGGCCTCGGGACGCTAATACTCACGAAAGGACACTATTCGACGGGCTATTAGCTATCGTAATACCCTAGTAGAGAAGGCTTCTCTACCTATAATTAGAAGAAGGGAAGTTATTACTTATATAGATTAAATTCAACAAAGATCTAACAAAGAAATCTAACTACGAAGCCTGAAAACCACCGATTTCCTTTCCTCCTTACTAGCTTTTAGCTTGTACGCAACCGAAAGCTTAATTTCCCTTGCCGAAGACCCCGAAATAGGACGTACACTCCTAGAGAATTTTATTTCTCCTTTATAGCCTTCGCAAAGGATAAAAAAGGGTTCTTTTTGACCGCGGGCTCCTCCTTAGACTCCTTATCCTCCGCGTTAGAATCCTTGATAGCTCCTTGAGCAACGAGAGCCTGCTTTAGGATCTTCTAGTCGTATTCTAGACGGTCCTTAGTCCCCGAAAGGGCTCGGTAGGCCTCGATAGCGGCCGCCGGATCCTCCTCTAGGTTCTAAATATCCGGGTCGTCGAGGGGGGAGCTATACTACTTGTTTTTGAAAGGAGGCAGAAGCTCCTTCTCGGCCGTATCCTTGCCCTTCTTGCTGCTCTTAGGAGTAGCGACAGGACCCTTCTTAGTAGCGGTGTCTCCCTTAGGAGTGCCCTTCTAGGTAGTATCCCTCTTCGAAGTACTCTTCTAGGTAGTATCCTTCTTAGGAGTGCCCTTTAGCTTCTTTTAGGTAGAGGTAGGCGAATCCTCGTCCTCCTTACGTAGGCGCTTAGGAGTAGGCGAAGCGGTGCTTCTAGCCCGCTTCTGGAAACCTTTGTTAATAAAAGCTAACTTGAGCAGGGAAAGATATTCACTTACGGCAGCAGGAGTTCTACGGACGAGGGAATAGCTAGGATTCTAGGCTGCTAGGATTATCTTTACCTAGGGAGCTAGCCCTTCTTGATCGCTGCCTGGCCGTAGCGAGTAGGTATTGCTTCCGGAATTGAACGAGCAATTTCTACAGGAACCCTGGAAGTAAGGATCTCCTCTAACCACCAAAACCCGACAGGAGGCGAAAGGACCCTTTAGATTCCCGTAGTTCGCACAATCGGCCCCTAAGGGGGCGGCAGTCCTAGCTTGTTGGACGTAAGCTGCGCGACGTTGAACGCTAGTCTTGACGGCCTTAGCCTCGCCCTCTCGCTAGTCTATATAACGGACGCGCTTAGCCGCCAGGATCTTTTTCTTAATAGGAGTAGAGAAAAACTTTAGAATAGGGTCGCTAAACTGATCAAGACTATCTAGAGCTACGGAAGTTAGTATTTATAATAGAAAGGGAGAGAATAGGTCTTACCTTCGTTCGTATGTCGCTTCTGTTTGGTATTCGGGTCAAATAGGGCAGGGCTACCTAACTTATCTTCGGAAGACTCCTCCCGGACTAGAGCCTTTTCTTTTCCTTTGCTGATAGGCCGAGAGGGGCTAGCAGTGTCCTTGTCTTTCCTCCTGTTAGCACTAATAACTTCTTCTTCTTTAGAAGAACCTCCTCTACCGTCTCCTCCTGTGAAGAAGCTAGAAAGGAACTTCCGCCTTATTAACCGCTTACCCTTTCTTTCGTCGCCGCCAGCCCGGAATTGCTTGCGGATATCGCCCTTTGAGTCGTTAGAAGGGAAGGGGCCGTCGGTTCCTGGGCCTCTAAGGAAAGGGGCCTGCCGGAAGGGAAAGCCCGAAACCGGGGCGTTCAGGGCCCGGAAGGATGTTTCAGTGGTCGGCAGGATCAGGTTAGAGATATTGGGAGCTTCCTTTCCGCTGATAGAGGCAGCGAAAGAAGACTCCTTGTCGTCGTCGCTTTGGGGGACGAAAAGCGCGCCGTCGGAGCCTTCTATAGAGGAACTCCTCGGCGGATCATCGACCGCGCTATGAGAGCGAAGGCGCACTATCATTCGCGTTAATCCGGTTCCTTTTGCTTCATTTCCGATCTGGAAGCTGGCTTACCTATGCTGAAAGTGATCAAGAGTGATCAAAAGTGATTGGAAGTAGGAAAATTTGCGTGTGTACGCGAATGCGAAGAGTGTGTAGGAAGGAGAGTTGTATTGGAGAGGGTGGAAGAAGAAGCGCGTATACGAGTTCTTTGTTTGTTGATTTTCTTTGAATGATGCCTTTCTGGAGGAAAGAGCCACTTTCGGTTCCTTCCTAATTTGTTCTGGAAAATCTATCCACGGATTTCGACTTTCCTTTGTTTACGGTCATGGGTTCAAACCCCGTATGTCTCCTTTGTTCCATTTTTGCCCTTCTTTGGTTACATATGTGCCCTTTCATGCCTGTATGCAATGATCTCGGGTCGAGATTAGATTTAGTGGGGGAGGATGAGATCCCGGGAGCATTTTCTGCCTTAGGCTCCCTTTCAGTGGGCCTGACCCACTGACCCCTTCCGATCACTTTCGGTCACGTGAGGCCCCATTCGGTCTCTGGTCACGTGAGGCCCCGTCCGGCCGCGCATGTGTATATAGTCTCTCCTTTACTATACTTAGAAGGGCATACCCTATCTACCCTTCGGATCACACCGGCCCGGTCGAGTAATTGTGTACGGTAGCACTAAGCGCATTGTGACCCAGGCGGCGGAGATATTAGGATATGCCGCATTTTATAGCGACCAGGATAAGAAGTTAGGCATTTTGGAGCAGTTCCGGAGTGCGGCAAATAGGGTGATTGCGGCCACCGGCGCGTTGGGTATAGGGGTAGATATCCCGGATATTCGATACATCATTCATATTGGGTTCCCCCGGTTATTGTTAGATTACGCACAAGAAAGTGGCCGTGCGGGACGAGATCAAAAGCCTAGTGAAGCTATCATCATCTAGCCCGACGGTTTCGACGAGGTGCCGGTATGGTTTAATCAGAACACGTCTAGTGAGCAAGCCGAGTTCGAGTTAGTCCGGCAGTATATATTCGGTGATCACCGGTGTCGTCGCGTGGTGTTGGATGGTTATTTAGATAGGTCGATTGATGGATATACCCGTCAGCAATGCGGGGACCGGGACCGACAATTAGATCAACCCGAGCAGTGGTGCGATTAATGTAACCCCGATTGGGTAGCCGCCGAGTCCGTGATCGAGGGCAGCGATCCAGACAGTGACGCCGAGATGCAGGAAGTCAAGCCAAGCCGTCCCGACAGCCCGTCCGCACACGAGGTTCCTATCGAAGCCCAGCACCGATATCAGCGGCAGCAGATAGTACAGATGGCGATTACGGCGGCGGTGCGGTCCGTGAAAGCGCAGCAGTTATCAGACGAAGAGTTTTTAGCGCAAGAGGCACGGGAGTAGAACAATCGATGTTAGTTGTGCACGCAGGCGGGGGCGGATGAGGTATATCATGATTTATGGTCATGTCAGAACGACCAAAGTGCCGCGTGCAAACGATGGGTGCGTGCCATTCGGGACCAGATCCAGTACGAGGCGGGGTTATATTGTTGTTACCGGTGCGGTTTACCGCAATCGATATGTTCGGGGTGGCAGGGTGCGCAGCAGTGTGAATACCGGCAATTTTTGTATCCGATGATGGCGATGTTGATCCATTGGGAGTGGGCCGATGGGCGACAACATGGGTACCAGTGGTGGGCACAGCGTATGAAGGGAGCCGGTATACGTGTAACGGATTTGGACGCAGTACGGACGTATTTGGCACAGCGTGTCGATACAGGGCATTCGCGATTGGCGCGGGATTATATTTGGATACGTCGGATATACCTGTATATAGTCCACGTTGAACACCAGCGGTGTTCACAAACCCTACTAACAAAACGTTCCCGGCGCTAAACTAGAATAGTATTAGCACCCGCTGGTATTCAGGGGCAATCCCGCTGGTATTCATAACTTGTAGATAGTAACAACAACAGAAAATACTATTACTTTCTTCATGCCATCTTGACCTACGACCTCTAAAATATGCCTCAGTCAAGAATTAATACGTCACTATCTGTGGTTGGTGGAGAAAGTGACATCCTTCCGTCATATGTGCAAGTCCTGCGAAAATGGCGGGTGGCTCTGTGCACTACCCACGGCAGCTGCTACACCCGCCAGAATCTGGCACGCCATCTGTTTGAAAAGCATCGAACACCAAGCGATCAGCGAAGGAGAATTGAATCTAACACTCAAATGCACAACGTGGCGGCTACGAACAGCGATGCGGTGCAGCCGCCCGATGGGACGGAGGAGATTCATGGGCTGCCGACCGTGCTTAAGTATCTCTGCCATTTTGAACAATGTGACTTCCGTACGACGAGTACTGATCGGATCCGACAACACTACAATCGGCAGCACCAGTGGCAAGTTTCCCGCCAAGGTGCGATGCCATGGCACCAAGCTCATGTTCAGACATTGTTTTCCCAGTCGCAAGCTCAACGTTATTTTGCTGTAGTTCTGGCCGACCAGGTCCACTAGTCCACTACCCCACAATATATATATCTCCACGCCAATGCACCAGAGAATGCTCCATCGTCGACCCACATCCCGTCTCCCCCCACTCCGGTTCCAGATAATGCATGGAATCAAAATATTGAGTTGAACAGGGTTGAGTTGAACAGGGTTGAATTGAACAGGTTAAAACTGATAGTAGATATTGAATGTGTTGACTAAATGTGCCGCGGTCTTTTATTTGTCCCCATCAAGTTTGAGTCTAACTATCGAGTCGTTCCACGATGATTATTTACGCTACACCATATAAGAGATAGCGTGAGAATTAAAGGGAGTGATGAATTACACAAATTCATTTTAAACATTGTTGATAATTGCATAATTTGGATTCTTAACAGTTGTTGCCATTTCCACAGGGCCGGGGGGGGGGGGAAATGTCGTGTAAAACTTGAGGACAGACCTTGGCTTCCTCAGCCTAAACTGAGTAATAGTCTCCAGCACCGCGAAGAGGTATCTGTCAATAGCTGGAGGGCGGACGCGGAACACGTCATCGCAGCCTGACCTGGTGCTTGATCCAGGATTTGTGCATGACAGAAGTCTGCGTGTGGAACTTAATCCGACCTGGACCACGCTCCAGGATTTGCACACTGGCTGTAATCTCGACCGTAGTGAAATTGCAGCGAATGCGTGACCTCTCTATACCCTCAAAAAGGTCTGGAAAGGTGAAGAAGGAAGAAAGGTGGATGGCTTGCCTTTTAACCTCCAGCGATGGGCCCTGACCCATGCCGCAAATGCGACGGGTGGCCCCCAATCATGTCTCTTTCCACAAAATTACTCCAGCTGTCCCGCAGGAGCTGCATGGTGACTGCCCCTGTATCTTCATGCTTCGAGAAAATCTTCCAGGATACTGGGCTATCCTTGGATGATTCCTCCCTGCAATGCTGGGCCGCAGGAACGCAGTTGGTGTCACTCAATAGATTTACGTCCTCGTATTGTCGGGTAAACTCTAAATCCACCATTGGCCACGATACTTCAAATGCCGAGTGTCGTATGGCCGGCACTTGGGGCGCCTGGCCGTCCATTTGTAATGGGAACGGGGGGTTTCCGGGAAAACCAACAGCCAATTCGTTTGTTCGTGAAGAAAGGGGGACTGACTTTTCGAAGCTGCAAATGCAGAGTGAGGGAAACCAGCAGCACCTTAATATCGAATGCCTCAAAGCCCAGTTGATGTATGAGATGTATCGATGAACCTCAAGAGGTACTCAAGAGGTACAGTAAGTTAGTAGTTCTTGCAGAGGATTGGTAATAATCAAGGTGCTCTCAAAAATTTCACTCTTAATGGTACAGTTGAGTCGCCACGGTTCCAATCTGGACAAATGCGAGAAGCCAATCAATCAAGGGAACGCATTTTTAACTTCAACATTCACTTGCTGCTGATTTTGAAACCAGATTCTACTCAGCACTTCCGTGTGGTTGAACTGATTTGCTCCAGTACTGCTTCGAATTTATTGATACTGTTTTACCGGAATATAAAACTGCAATGGGGACATAATAACTTATCTGAACTTACGGCCTGCGGATCAGCGACCGTTACACCAATTCACCAAGTACTCTTGCTACTGTACCCAACATTACCCAAAGCCACCGAAACCGACCCGGAAAACCTCGAAGCAGAATGTTGCGGTAAGTGGGCTCTTTGAGCATGCAAGCAAGCCACAAGGTATGCGATCGAAGAACAAGATGCAATGCTTGATTCCCGTCATGATCTGGACAGAAGGGATCAGACCCTGCCCCCAATAGAAGCTCCACGATTTCTGTATTCCCCTCGTTGGCAGCGTAATGCAAGGGTAATCGACCAAAAATATCTCGCTTCTCCGGATCTGCTCCATACTCAAGGAGTACTTCCAAAGCGCGAGGGCTATGATAATGCACGGCCCAGTGTAGATAGCTGTAATCTCCCACCGTCAGCACGGAGATCCTGGCTCCGTAAGAGATCAGTTGCCGGAGGATGGCTAAGTTCTCATACTTGACAGCGAGATTTAACGCCGTGACGCCTCCAATGCTGACTATATTTGGATCTAGCCCTGCATGCAGCAATAAACTTGTTGTTTCCTCATGTCCTTTTTTTGTGGAAAGGTGCAGAGCAGTCATCCCGTAGTCGTTCTGCAACCTAGTATCAAATTCTTTTGCGAGAAGGGAGATAATCACGTCAGTCAGCCCCTCGGCTGCAGAGATATGGAAAATCGTATCACCATCCTGGTCTCTGATGGAAAGCCAGTGTTTTGGATGAAAACGGACGGCGATTCCTGGCACTGCCCGCGCCAGATTGGTCAGATCTCTAGGCCCCAGCAGCCGTGCTATCACAAGTAACAGTTCTGTCGGCATTATGGCCTTACTCGGACCGTCACCGATCATGCCAACTTTCTTTATGCATTCTACCACGATTAGTTCCCCGAATGTGTAAATGCCTAATCCCCGATTTGGGGAACCCCAACTTGGGGATCGCGTCAAATTTGATGGAGCAGAGATCTGGGACAGTCCGAACTGGGTACCGCTTTGTATTTGTGCTTACCCATCCCCCCGCCCGTTTACTCATTCGGCTTTGGCTTCGTTAGTACTCCGTAACATACACCAACCAACCTACCCTAGAAGAGTCATCCCTTCTTCTCAAATTATTATCTTATCAATTACTCCATCATACCGGTATGTGCGTGTGTAATATATATTTATGTTAGGTAAATGAGGGATGGTATTAGACCAGTGGGAAACACGAATCTAGTCTGTACACATCCCCCTCAAAATTACCCTCGACCACAAAAATCTTAGCTTCTTATAAAGTTCCGACGAGTTTCCCTACCATATCCGGAAAAGCAACGGGATTACAGAAGATGTTGCGGAGGAGCTTCGTCCAAAAGACACTGTTATCAACAATAATAGCTGTGCATGCGACAAATCTTTGTGATAGCGACAACAAAAAAATGAAGCTTGTCCTAATTGTGAGCGAACTCCCTCGGAGAGAAGAACGGAAGCGATCGGTAATGGAAAGTCGGGCAGAACCACGCAACGACTCGAAGGCCTGTTCCAACAAATTCAAGTTTCATTCCATGGCATCCGCCGACTAGCGACTATGCTAAATAACCCTGTGCATCATTTCAGCTGGGCTTAACATTCGATGCGGCAAGTCGGGGATATAACCTGCCCGCATTGGCCAGGTAACGAATATCTTGAAGCCAATGTCTCCAGATTGCAACTCAGTTCGATGAAACTCACGAAAGCCAAGGAATTACCACTTTGCAGGCAGCTACGGAGTATTATGGTCCATGTCAAGATTCACACCGGACGATTTCCTTCCGTTGAGTCTGTTGGTCTGTTAAACATCGTACCGCGGTAAATACTACATTTTACAACTTATTTTTCAACATTCAAGGCTTAGTATTAGGTCTAAAGTTACCGTAGTACTTAATACCTCACTCTAAGTAACTATGTTTATCACATAAATTAACTTGCCATAGTACTCAAAAAAATATGTCTGTGTCACTGCCCCGGAGCTATTTTTGGTAATGCGAGCAAATAATCATATAATCTAAATTTCAGTCGAGCGATGCTACCTCTCAGACTGAGAAATACTGCCCTACTTTAAATCAAGTAAAAATGTCCTCTTTCTGTTGAAATAGTGTGACTTGAAACATTGCATATACTATGGTCTTCTGGGTGTCCAGATCGGCCGTGAATTATATTATTCAGAAAACCTCGCGCCAAAACTCCCTAGTTTTGATATTTTACCAAATACCTGGCTAACGTACCCCCAGTAGGCCGTAATTCACCTCTCTAATTCAACAATTGATTTAACCTTGTTAGGAATGGTCTGGGAAACAAGCTCTAGATGCCGCATATTCATGTTTTTCAATGTAATGTGCGCAGTTCCAGGGTTTAGGGGCTTGTTTCTTGTTCATATGCACAAGATCTGTGATGAATGCCGCTACACTCTGATGCAGGATACCCGAATAGGGGTACCCGTACGTCTAGAGTGTGAGAAAGCAGCCCAAAACGTCGGCTTGACCTGCTTGCTACGACGCCGTAAATCTCGAGTGATCATGACTATCCCTGAGTCACCTCAATGGCCCTGGTGTGATTTGAAACTTATTGAATCTTAAGAAAACGTTAATTAGGATCACCGCTCATGCTCCAGTAAGTCTGCATATACAGTCAAAGAGCTGCCAATAAGATCCACCATCTCCCAAACGCTTTTAGACTGGTATAATCTGGCCCAAAGCCGTACCGTCATCGCATTTAAAAGTGGCTTTTTCCGTATGATGTCCTCCTGGCTGACTTTGTATTCAGTATCAGAGACAAGCTGTATCACAAAATTGAGGAGCCTCTCCTCCGCGGGAGTCAAGGACGGCGAGACGTCTGTCGCTGTAACGGCCTCGAGCCATTTGGCAAGCAGAACCGCACACTCCAGTGAGCAGAGCGCATGCTGGTTAGACCAATATAACACTTGGGTCTGAGCAATATGGTTAAGGCCTAGTTTCACCGGAATGCTGAGTGCGTGGGCGCAATGAAGAGCCGCTCTCGTGAGCTTTTCACATCGTTGGATAGGCGGGCTTTCATGGAGTGACTGAGCAATCAAATGCGGGTCCCAGCTACTGAGGCAGCGGATCGGACCTAGATCGACGTTGAGGCGAATATACGCAAGGCGCAGGAGTGCGACAGAAGTGAAAGCAACGGGACCGTAAGGACTCAACGGGTCCATCGATGACTCTTGATTTCGCTCCCAGTAGACGGCCCACCTTTTTAGCGCCACTTCAAATGAGTTCATCTCATCTGCTGAAAGACCAATCCCTGACTGTCGGAGATGGGGTAGCCGAGAATTCCGTATCAACCATATCTGCTGGATAAGAGCATGGACGAGAGCACATCCTCCAAGTGAGGAGAAGCCGCCATGATCCAGCCTCGATTCCTCAGGCTGCTCATTGCCGTCGACAAAGAGACATGCAAAAGCTCTTCGGAAATCCTGACATTTTTGCCCGGCGGTCTCGCGTATGTTTTTCCATTCTGTCTCGCTTTCGGCCCTCCACTCCCTCTCGGAACATGGAAGATCGAGACCCACTTCGCTTACCAACAACAAGGGGGGCACATCGAAGGCAATGGTGTGGATATTCAGAAAACAGAAGGCGACGAAAATTGTTCGTTTCAGGTTTTCATGGCAAATCCAGCCTTTCCAATCGCCTGGTGGTGTTGCGTAAGCGTGAAGAATTTCCTCGTCGCGAATGAGAGAGTCCAGCACGCCGCGAATCAACAACGCGTCGGACGCTGAGCCAGGTTCAGACCAAGTCGTCACTGCAACTAGAAGGAGTACTGTCTCGATCATTTCAACAACATGACCCTTGCCGTCAATCCACGGCAGCGGGTCCCGCCGATTCGAGAGTCGCCTCGACGTCGCATTGCTAGACCGCCATTTGTTCTGATCAAAAGTCTTCGCAGGGCGATCCTCGCGGTGTTTCCGGATCCGTTCAAAGGCGATTGTCTTGGCAGCTTTGAAGAAGTCGATGCTTATCTCCAATTCTCGTGTGTAGCGAGCTCCAAGTGACATCATTGCTAGAAAGAACTCCACGCTAACCTCCCCTGGTTCGAAAGTTGGAATATGGAGAAATGGAAAGTGGTCATGAAAAGCATTGAAATATCCCCCGAGAAATCGGGATAAGACGTGTCGCGATGGGAGAGCGAACTCTTTGTCGGTGATTGTAGAAAACTTCCGAAGATCATCTATCTTTCGCTGTCGGCACTCTGCAGACACCAGCAAATGACGATTTTGGGTCTTGCAACCGGGAAAGCGCGATATATCGTCAGCAACTCCTTCGTCGGGGTGCAATGACGGAAGCCTTGAATCGAACTGCGAAGAAGATGGTCCAAGATTCCCAGACGAGGCGCTAATCTTAGGAGCGGAAGACCGTAGTAAATCGCCCGGCCACCCGATGTAAGAGTATCCATCACCCCCAAAATCAAAGCCTGTGATCGCTTCAGCATCTTGAAAAAACAAAGGGACAGGCTGGTATGATGGAGAGAATGGATGGGTTGGGATAGGCACGCTATCCATGAACGACGTGAAATCATCCATGGAGCTGGTAGGAAAACCTCCAGTAGCGTCGTCAAGTGGAAAGTTCAGTGGTTGGCTACTCAGATCAAGGGATGACAGTACGGCATGTCCATTATGCGACTGCACGTCTACTGCGGGTCCTTGGGGGCGTTCGTAGTTGGGGCTTAACGAAAGATCATTTGTGCTTGGGTGTGTATCTCTCTGATTTGCGATCGATGACGTAGCTTGTATTTCCGATGTCCCTGGTTGAGAATCCAAAAGAGCATTGGCTGAAGTGGTAGGCTGCGGAGAAGGGTAGACGAAAGCTGGATATGGCACAGAAGATGCGGGTTCTGATGTAGTCCCATACCCATGAGTAAGGCGGTCGTGTCGGGTAAGTAGATCTCTGTGGTTTCCATAAGCTATGTACCTTTTGATTGCATGAAGTGGGAGCCTACTTCCGTGTAAAGGCTTTCGCACACCGATGGCACTGGAACGGCTTTTCCTTCGTATCTTTACGTCATGTAAGTCATATGTACACCAAAAGTTGAATGCAATGGACTTACGCGATCGTTCATGTCTCTGAAGATGCTCGGATCTAGAGAAGACACGATCACAACGTGGACACCGATGAGATTTGACTGGTGGCTCCGGAGCTTTTGGCATGCCTCTAGTATACGTGGGCAGAACGCCCTGGGAATCGTCAATACGTGTGGGGTGGAGAGGGGGGGAGGGCTGGGGAGCTGGGGAAAATTGGGGTGACGAGGGATTTTAACCTAAGCCTAAAACAGCGATGAAATGCAGAGTTTGAAAAGTTGGTGGATCCCCAGAATCCAATGATGGCCCAAGACAATAAACCAATCAAATGCCATAAATACGGAAGTATGTAACCGTACTACTGTAGTTAACTTAGGCCTCGAGCTTTGCATGCCTGAAATCTAAGGTTGAAAACCTAGCCTTAAGGCGATCTAGCTCAAAAGTGTCTAAGACTATCCAGCAGTCCTGGTCTTGGCATCTCCCATCAAAGAATTATCCACCAAAATCAGACCCCCAGGAGTTTAACCATTCTAGTTTGATATCCTACTATTTAATCTTATAGATAGATATTCTAAGCGATAGTAATGAAAGCTCTCAAATGACCGATCAAATTATCTCAATATTTCACTTACTGGGGCAGGGGCAAGAAAATCGTGCACCCCCTCTTAACCCAAATATATTTAGGCCAAAGACCTTTATTTATGATCCTCGCAGTGCAGCATGGTATTGCTGCTTCATGTTCAGATACGCCCGCATTAACGCAATGGGATCATGACCGAGTCCGCCCCCGACATACTGCCAGGTTTTCCGTAGCTGTGGATCCAATACCAACATCTTCAGGGAGGAGTTAGAAAATGGGTACACATCCTCTGCTACAAAGACATCCTTGACACTTTGAGTATAACTGTGTGTAGAGCAGGCCTGCCTGCCGCTGCGGTGAGGTTCAGTGTATTCTCTAATGTCAGGCTACCACTGTCGTGAAGTAGACTGACCGGGTGGAACTGTTGCTTCCCGCGAGAAGACTCTGCACGCTCGACCGTCTCTTGGATACTCGCCCACAAGAGCAGAAGTACATCTGGTGGGAGAAAATCAAAACAGGTGCTG